>NW_026782467.1:0-115000 GCF_031769215.1 Ylistrum balloti | reverse complement strand
AAGAATTTCTTTTTTTTAATAAAATTACTAACCCGCTGCCTTCTGTTCATAAAAAATATATAAAAAGTCCTGCATTACACTTTCTACATATATATGTCATGGCTATCGTGTATACTGGTAACAACCCTAGACTTTGTTCTATATATAACTTAGCAGAGTAGGAGTGGAAATGTCTTTTGTGTGAAGCCTGTCAACTCGAAAGTCAAGAATAGATGATCATCACTCTCCTGAACGGAAATTGCTAAAAATGTTTAAATGGAGATGTTAAGCAGCCTTATTCTATCAAACAGAACGAGACGTATCATTGTAACACGTGATCAATGTCCAGACAACCGATGAATATCATTTCGTTTGTTGATATTGTTTCTCAAATCTTTGTAAATGTTGGTTTTGCTTATGTAAAACTTACGTGTATTTATATAAATGATATGTTAGGAGCTTATTTATGTAAATGATGTTGTCGTGAAATACAAACATTCAAACTATGTCTTATGATTGATGTTTAAATCAATGCAAGCCAAGGCTACTAAATTTTGAACGGAAAACTCACGTTCTTCAGTATCAACGATGACGTGTTTAAATTCAGTCCTAAAATTTTAAAATGCATGTTTTTGAATGCGAACAAATCTTTAAATGCAAATAGCTTGTTTCAAATTCAGATACATATAGTAATGAAAATAAATTCACAGCAGACAATTGTTACATCGATGTCGTCATATTTCTGAACATCAATAGTAGTGTTTCAGAGGGGCGCTAATTGACAAATTTATTTCAAAATAGAAAAGACGGTTACTATGGTAGCCAGACGGTTAAAATCCTATTGGAAAACGCATATTTTCTGATAAGATTTTGATTTCGAACCTGAGAAAAGTTTAAATTCTCTGTGTATGTAAAACCTACGGCTTGCAGAGATGTATAACTTCCGTTGCAGTTCCACAAAACACTTACCTCGCCTGGCTATGAAATCGCTATTCACATTTTCAGTATGAAATCACAACACCATATTTCGACACTAACATTATATCATCTTTCATATTAATATTTACAAAGAAAAACAAGTGTTCGTGATGGTATACGTACATGATAATTAAATTAAATTATTTTGTTATTTAAATGTCACAGTTTAATAATAGCAGTGTGTTACTCTTCCACATACAACCGGGTAACAATTACTCAGTGCACGCAACATTAAAGAATTATGTAACTTGGAGGAAATCATGACTATCTACAAAATAAGAAATAAAAAAATATCTGATTATACATTCCATTTCTCTGGTGCATTTGTGATGTATTCCTGTTTACAGGCATGGAAAATGTATAAATAATTAAACTGCAACGATCAATATATTCTGTTATTTCAAATAATTTGTCTGGAATTAATGATGTAATTCCAGATATTTTGTCCCTTTTTTTAGTTACAATCTGCCGAAATCCGGATATTATGTAATAATTTGCTTTGTTGATTGTAGTGAACCGAGGGAAATTAAAATGGTATTAAGATGACCACTCTTCGAATTTCCCTTGTCGCTACAGTATTTACCTTTGTCGTATCGTTCCTACATGTCGGAGACGCCAATCCCGATGTTTATTTCGTTTCTTATGTACATGACTTACATTTTGTGAATTGTGACCACGTGGCTCTGATTTGTGACTACGTGTACGGTTGTCTACCAAAATGCAGGACCCGGTCCCTTCTCTTTTATTGAGAGATGGTATAATGAATCTTACGAAGCCTATCTCCAATCTAACTCACAGTCCAAATCCGTCACGATATGATGGTGAGATTCCTATACCCAACTATTCCCGTCACTTCGTGATAATCGTGATCTCGGTCCGACAAAGCTTCACTTCGCAATTTTTCAGGACCCTCCCATGAGGATGGTTAATAATTCATGTCGAAATTTGAAAGTATGTAACTTTTAATGGACTCTATTTTGATCCAACTCCTGCCAGAAAAATTGCCGCATTTTATATACATTTATCGGGCCCAGTCCAAGTGTGGTTTCATACTGGATGATGCCTTTTGCGCACAGTATACCCGAAAAACCGCCTTAGATCCAGCGAAGATGCTTTCGCACACTGTATACCCGAACAGACGCCTTAGGTCCAGCGATGGTGCCTTTCGCACACGGTAAACCCGAACAGACGCCTTAGGTCCAGCGATGATGCTTTCGCACACAGTATACCCGAGGATACGCCTTAGGTCCAGCGATGATGCCTTTCGCACACGGTATACCCGAAAAGAGACCTTAGATCTAGCGATGATGCATTCGCACAAATTATACCCGAAGAGACGCCTTATGTCCAGCGATGATGCTTGAATTGTCTTGTTTTAATAAACTTAAACTTCAGCCCCGTCAGCTCTTTGAAGAATTTCATAATATCTTTTTGGAGAAAGGTGTGACACTTCTGAAATCGGAACGTGATATGATTGCCCAGTTTATCGATGGTTCCTTCCCTCTCTAGTCCTAATTGTTAGAGCAACTATGTGTACAAACTTGTAATCAACCCCTTACCTGTTCGAACTGGTGAAGAAGCTGGTTACAGATACTCTCTCCCGGGTTCTGCTGAGGTACAATCGGTAGCAATAGTATCAAGGTCTGCTATGATCTGTGATAAAGATGGTCTCGTGACCAGGCAGATGACCTATAGACTTAAACGGGTATTCTTGTGACACTTGTTCGCGGTATGTCACAAGGAAATGAGGCAAGCAGGACAGTTCCTACCACACTCCCTATTATACCATCATCACATAGTGTTGTATGTTTCAAATGTCGAGGTGCTGGACACAGAAAGTGTTAGTGTCTGTGGTTAGAACAAGGGCAAGGAAATCTAAATTTAACTGAGAATAAAATATGTAGAAGGGAATGTACAGTAGGACTGTTGTGTGATAAGGTAGATAGCTGTGTTTATTTTAGAATTTGTGAAATTACTCTGTCATAAAAAACAACAAAGAAAATACCGATATGTCAACAAAATTCCAAATTCAAACGAAGCGGGGACAAAAATTGATTTACACGAAGATCCTTGAAAAAGCGAGTAATGATACGTTGTCGTACGACAATACTAATTCAAAGGGTTTTAGGTTTGTTGCGATCAAACTTATGTCGTTCATTTGGGCGAATAAATCTATGTCATGTTACGTAAGCATTAGAGAACAACCAGAAACCAGTACTTACCCTAACCGTTTAAATTTAATTCTGTTGAATAATGCATTTAGTGCAACAGATTAAATTTGATTGCTGCGGTGACTCCAAGCAGAGGGCATAAAGGAACATCCTGGTTTCCGAAGGTAACTTCCATATCATTCACCTCTGAAAAATTTAACACTTAAGATCTGGAGACACTGTATACTTCTCTGAATCTCCGACCTACAGAAGTGAGCAATTCTTTATACTCTGTAAAACAAATTGTTCACCCCTGTCTCTGTGTTGCATTTTCATACACTCAGTACATGGTATCTGAATTATGTTGACAAAAAATACTCATCACATGCACATATCTCTTCTAGCTACTCCAATAGCTTGGTTACATATTTTCGTTATGTGCATTTATTCTTTTTCTTGAAATAAAAAATGAAGCTATTGATCCTCCTCGTTTGTTGAAATAAAATTTAAATACTATTACACACAAACCTGTAACCATCCGTGTCTCTCAGTGAGGGTTTGTAAAAGTATTACTGGTGTCACTAAAATCACCACAATTGGATTAAAAAAACCCCATAAAATCTAGACGAGACGCTTCCCTGGTCGACATTAACATTAGATGAGAGATACTACTAACTGTTATTGACATACGTGGTTCTCGTGAGATAACGTGATATTACAAAACTTTATATGTCGAGTGTCATCGATGAAACTTTAGAACTTACCAGAACTCTTGGTTATACCTACATTGTTTTGCTAAGTAATGTTCTCGTTTATCCGATCTTCTCTGACTTGGTATGATATACGGTGAGACCACTAACATTAGATGTCACTGAATAGTGCCTGTTTTTAATACGTACTCTTTAACAACGTTTATTTTCATAATGTGGCAATATACAAGTTTTGTCCCGTTGATGTAATAATATTTGTTTCCTACCCACACGAATATCAGAATTCTAATGAGGTGAATATGACAGTGCCTTGTCAGATAATTGACCTTAATTGACGAATCATAAAAACTAGATAAACTTAAGTATTTTACCGACAGAAATAAATCTGTTAATAAAATCGTACAAGGAGAAAAAGCTAGACGAAATTGTGAGCATTCTTCCAAGTCACAGATACCACTTACGATAAATCAGAGACTGCTAACAAACAGCTATGATGGTAGAAACACACTGTGATAAATAACGACGGAATGCACTGCTCGCAAGACTGTTGTAAGTCACGTGATGGAGCAGAATCCAAATTTGTGTCGGTTTCAATGATTCCTGGTGCTTTGTTCTGATGCTGGTTTATGGTTCGGAACTGTTTTACGGAACGTTAAACTAAGCGTTAGAGGCAAGAGAATTGGACAATTATCTTTAGACCTGAGGCCACGCTTTTGAACCCTTACACATATACCTTATCTTAAATATCATTTATAAGTCAGCATGAATGTACCGTCAGTTAGTGATAACATGGTCATAAAGATGTACTTCGTTTTCAATCAATCAATCAATCAATCAATCAATCAATCAATCAATCAATCAATTCAAATATGTATAACTTCATATATAAACTACAATATAATGTGGTTGTTCTTGAGTTCTGAAACACGCAGGCAATTTATACCTAAAACGCAATTATAAAGAACATGCAATAATAGCACAGAATCCTATGGCTGTCTGTATGTGTAGGCGTATGATTTCTTCTCCTTAACCAAGTAGTGAAATTAAATCACAGCTGAAGGACTTGCCGAGAGACGTATCAATGTTATTAACGATGTCCATGTAATTGCTAAGCAGAACTTAGATTTATTCCATTTTTATATTTATAACCCCTCTTCTGACTTTGATTTATTCATTTCGACCAATTTGGATATTCCTCATTATATCCTGTGTTTCAACCACATCACTGACAAATTCTAGAAGGCTGAAACAGTTGCATAATACAATTCTATTATTGTTTGATTTTCTGTGTAAAATTAATATTTGTACTGAAATTATATATATAATCTTTTACGTATATTTGCGGTATCAGGAAAATCGATTGATGACAATTGTTAGTATGTTTTGTGACTAAACGTCGATAATATATTTTCCCGATATTTGATAAAGTTGTAACAGATTAATTCCTGTATCCGTTTTAATGACTTAATCTAATTTAAACAAAACTAATACTAATTACCAGAGTGACTATCACCCTTGAATTTTCTACAATGGATGAAACATTACCTTCTCCCGAATAATGTGTTAACACAAGGGATACGAGTTGTCATTATGTTATCTGTGTAAACAACGGCAATGAAACGAGTCGGATATACATCACTTGCAACGAGACTGATAGCATAAACTAACCAATAAACAAACCAAAAAGAAAAAAGTACCGCCTCGTCAACAGGATCCTAACTCAAACTCAGATTCTAAGAACCAAGTGTAAAATATATACAAAACGAAGTTATTGGTGGAAACTCTTGATAAAAGGTACGAGTAGAATAATTCCATGAGTGACGAAAGGGTAAGCGTCTTCTACATCATAAACGATACCCACCATGCAAATTTTGATCAGTCCAAGTAAAGTCTGTCACGTTCTCAAATCAGAACAAGATAAACAATAATGGGACCAACAAGCATAAAAAATGCCCTACTTTATATCGCACACGGAAGTAGAATATATCCAAATGAGAGCATCAATACGACCAAGACATTTCCCCATCATCGTCATCAACTCTCGAAACTTTGTGTTGTGAGACCAAAAATCATGATAATTTGGAGCATGCCGTTAGATAGTCAGTCGGCATGTAAAACAGTTAGTTGTAGATGTAGGCATAATGTCATCCAGAAATGGAAAATTCACAATAAAAATATCATCACGCTTATCATACAGCTTATTGAAAAGCTGTCCCTAAATATTTCGTTGTGGGGAAAAATCGAGGTAAGCAGCTGATGTGAAGAATGATTTGCAGTTCCGGTAGGTACAAATACATAATGGACATGGTCAATACATTTCTTCACATTTATGAGGAAGACACCGTTGATATGCAATGGATCTGAACTTGATATTAAAGGATTTCAGTATTCAATGATGCAATGTGATTTTCTTATTGTATGAGATTGTAGAACAGCGACGTTAACTTATGAAAACACCAACCACATCATTCTCATCGTCAATATTCCGTGAGTTTATTTGCCGATGAGTTTGTTGTTTGCGTTGGAACAAATTCTCTGCCTAAAAAGTTGTTTACCGAAACATGGTTTTAGTTTCAAATTATGCTTGCGAGATTAAAAGAAGATTAAGAACAATTTCATTCAATAAATTGCTACATAGTTTGATACATAGGCAAGCAGTACATACATCTAATACTGTAGTGAATATACTCTGAAATCCCTCCAGTGAAATGTGTAAGGTTTAACGATACATTTTAACAGAATCTGAATGATGCGGTTCGGAGACAAACGTTTTAAAAGCAGCTGTATAAGCAAGTACACGAGTACGCCGATGTTTGTACATTACGAGGTAAACCACCTACACAAACTCTCAGTAAAGGTTTGTAGCACTTTTACCAATATATAATTGATGACGAGGAAGGAATTGACATCGATAATTCCACTATAGCATGCCAGACAACAAGTCACTATTCCACTTCCGGTCGATCACGTGACGTTCCGAGCCAGTGATCACCCGGATGAGAAACATTTCAAATATTTTAACGTTAATTGCTAAACTCCATCAAAGCAAAATGGATCTATTTCAAGTATCACATTTGCACGTGTCAGTCGTGCTCTGATCCGTTTACCTGAGTAAGAAAATCAAACCGTCTTCCGTGACGTTCAAGTGAGACACGTATCTGTTAGAAGCTATAATTTTATCATTCCGTTTTTACCTGTACATTATACTGATAACTATGTGTATCAAATTACTTGAACTATGTAAATTTATTATTTTTCATTGTCTTTTGGCCAGAAAGGGTACATTTAATAAAGTATACAACTATGTCATATACAATGTAGCACGCCACATAAAAATTGTAAGCCTACTGTTTCCATAAATGAATTTATTTGGTTATTTTATTTATTCAATTTTCGGAATACATGTGCATATATTCTGATCCGCTTCGATGCCTGTTGTTAACCAAACAACCACGACTACTTGTAGAAAGTTGGCTTCTTCATCTCTCAATGAAATATCAAGAACCAGACGGACAGGGTTGATTCTGTCAAATAGATTGTCATGACATCACCTGACATACAAAACACTTTGGTGGAAATTTCTGCAAGCAAGAATATTCAGATTTGAATGTTTCTCCCGAAATGGAATTTAAAGTGAAAGCCATCAAATTTTTTCCTCGAGATAAATAACCAATTCACCTTAGCAATAATTAACTGATCCCCCCCCACCTACAAATATCATAGTAACTATATATAATGCCGCATTACTATATATAGTGCCGTGTTTCTATATATAGTGCCGTGCCATGTTTCTATATATAGTGCCGTGTTGCTATATATAGTGCCGTTTCTCTATATGTAGTGCCGTGTTTCTATATATAATGCCGTGCCATGTTTCTATATGTAGTGCCGTGTTTCTATATATAGTGTTGTGTTTCTATATATAATGCCGTGTTTCTATACATGAACGGCGATTTTTGAAAATTATCAACTTTATAAAAATTACGACATCTGTTATATTGTGGGGCTAGTGCACATACTTATCTAAATTTTGACATTTTTTTCGATCAGCTTTGATTTTCCTCAGTGGCCTCCTAGTATTAAATATGCTAATGATGTGTCTTTTGTTCCATGTCTGATTCTGGAAGCAATTAAGTTATCTCTTAGATCTTTCTGATAGGACTTACATTAGGACAAAAAGAAATGGTGTCCTATGCAGTTTTTATATTAATGATAAAAAAACAAAAAGGGTTGTTAAACATTCATAATGTAACTTCACCTACCATAGTCTAACAACACTTACAATTATAACCTAATCAATTTTAAATGGTACCGCAACCTACCTTGTAACTACAGCACATAAACGCCATCCACTGTTGTAACATACCTACTGACGCCACCAATAATTGTACATACCAACACCTAGACTCTCACTTACTATAGTAACCACACCTACTACTGGTACCACACTTACTACAGTAACCACACCCACTACTGGTAACACACTATAGTTATCACACCCACTACTGGTACCACACTTATTGAAGTAACCACTCCCACTACCGGTACCACACTTATTGAAGTAACCACTCCCACTACTGGTACCACACTTATTGAAGTAACCACTCTCACTGTTGGTACTACACTTATTGTAGTAACCATTCCCACTACTGGTACCACACTTATTGAAGTAACCACTCCCACTACTGGTACCACACTTATTGAAGTAACCACTCTCACTATTGGTACTACACTTATTGTAGTAACCATTCCCACTACTGGTACCACACTTACTACAGTAGCTACACCCTTTACTGGTACCACACTTATTGTAGTAACCACTCTCACTACTGGTACCACACTTTTTGTAGTAACCACTCCTACTACTGGTACCACACTTACTACAGTAACTACACCCACTACTGGTACCACACTTACTACAGTAACCACACCTACTACTGGTACCACACTTATTGTAGTAACCACTCCCACTACTGATACCACACTTACTACAGTAACTACACCCACTACTGGTACCACACTTACTATAGAAACCAAACCCACTACTGGTACCACACTATAGTAATCACATCCACTACTGGTACCACACCCACTAGTGGTACCACACTTACTATAGGAACCATTCCCGCTACTGGTACCACACTTAGTGAAGTAACCACTCCCACTACTGGTACCACACTTACTACAGTAACTTCACCCACTACTGGTGCCACACTTATTGAAGTAACCATTCCCACTACTGGTACCACACTTACTACAGTAACCACACCTACTACTGGTACCACACTTACTACAGTAACCACACCCACTACTGGTACCACACTATAGTAACAACGCCACTACTTATACCACACTTACAACAGTAACTATACCCACTACTGGTATCACACTTATTGTAGTAACCACTCTCACTATTGGTACCACACTTATTGTAGTAACCATTCCCACTACTGGTACCACACTTACTACAGTAACCCCACCCACTACTGGTACCACACTTACTATAGAAACCACGCCCACTATTAGTACCACACCCACTAGTGTAGCCCTGCCATTTTTTAAATGATAGTACACCCTCTGTTGCAAATACACCTACTGTTGTAATGCTATCCACCGTTGTAACCCCGCCCACTGTTGTAACCAAGCCCATTGTTGTAACCTCGCCGCCATGTTGTAACCCCGCCCTCTGTTGTAACCACACCACAACCAGTTCCACTAGTTCATTGTATTATGGCACCTCGACAGTTGACAGACATATCTTATACAGTGTTTTGAAGTATATATATAAAATATATCCATACCATCCTCTTCTAGAATCACTAATTATATAAAGTGTGCACGTGCAACACATAACAACAAATGTCTTATTTATAATAAACGCATTTTCAGGTCATCTGTGTGGTAGATACTGTAGTTTTTTCTTCAGCTGTCGGATTGTAAGACATCAATGCTTTCTTTGTGATGATAATGAAGATGATAAATGTGTTTCACTCTGGAATTCTCCGATGACAACAACATGTAAATATGTTTTAATTACAATGTAGACGATATTGTCAGAATCTTCTTACATGAATAATGACAACTAGCGCCTGATTGTATATAAAGGTAACAGAGTCAGCACTAAGGAAGTTAATCACAAAGGATGACATGCTGTGTTACTCTGTATCACTTATACCTATCTAATGATATCATATCTAATTCTGTCCCGTCAAATAACACACGTACGATAACACTGCGACGTCAGAGATAAATGACTCGTATTTACTTCACAAGTTAGTTTAAAACTGTCACTTTTCTTTTAACAAATATAAGTTAGGTGATTGATAACCTTATTGCATATAGTAAATTCATTATTCTTTCACACAATGTGATAGCTTATCTTGTAAGATATACAATGTTAACACAAAACGTACATGTTGAAGATGATTTCAGTACATATGTATATCATGTGAAATAATATGCCCAACCCCCGCCCCCGCCCCCTCGAAAGTCTCAACAAGCAGGGTAATGGTACGTGTATCTACTTCAAACTCTGTATTTCAGATCCCCACTGTCGGCTCCATGTTTTAAGATGCGGTACTATAATTACACTAATATACCTAGAGAGTAATACTAACTAATGTCACATACTTACAATAGTGTGTGATTGACATTTTAATGTATATATATATACCATGGACCAAGAGCCTTCATCATTACTCGACAGACATATCTGTCTTGTGTCTTAAACCTTGTAAGACATAAGACATATATGTCTGTCGAGTTGGGGATAGGCGAAAGCAATAATGAAGGCTTAGTTTACTTTTTTCAGAGATCCCAGACCATTCGTTTATCGATCCACAATTTCATAGACAAATTAATTGCCTTTTTAATGATTAAGATTTGATTTCAAAACTATCAACGAAATCATTTTAAATTGCTCAATTTAATTTACAAATGAATCAGCAATCATGACAAATCATTTTTACATTTATGTAGTTAGAAGGTTGTGTTTAATGTTTATTGTTACACATCAACTGAAGACAACGTTTTGTCATTATAATATTACATCATCAGAACGTGTTATGAATCTTTATGTGTATTTAACGTCATCAGAACGTGTTATGAATCTTTCTGTGTGTTTGACGCATCAGGACGTGTTATGAATCTTTATGTGTGTTTGACGTCATCAGGACGTGTTATGAATCTTTATGTGTATTTGACGTCATCAGAACGTGTTAAGAATCTTTCGGTTTATCTCTTGATAGAGGGAAACAAACCAACGAAATCTCGGGTTACAAACAAGGTATGAGCTTTCTTAACTTTTTTTCCAATTTTTTACCATTTATGACAACAGATATGATGTGTAATAGTGTACTGCCCTTGCCAGATTTTAGTAGTGTTCCACCTACTGTTTAGTAAGTGCAATAGAGTTATCTCCCCGTGAATACCTCGCGTTCCGCCCGACGTTGAGACGAATGTTGATATATTTGTCCGAGACAATTAAATGTGGCCCATACTGTGTAAGTATTTGTTCAGATCATGCGATCGTATTATTTTTCATATTTCCCAACCTTCTGTTGAATTAATGCATACGTAGTTTAAGCATCTCCAGGCAGTTATTTTCAATTTTGAGTTTGTTTATGTGACACTCGTTAAGCAGTGTACCAGTTGACCTAGTTATTCACTGTAGCATAATGCAAAGTTTCACATGCTCGTATTTTGAAAGTTGTGTTAATGACTCATACCGCTTTCAATCTTTCTTAGTAACTAAACGTGTGGTTTTAAGTGCATCTGCGTGTGCTCATATTTCTGTCATATTTCTGATATTTTTCAATGTTTACATTTTACTCAGAATCAAATAATAATTTCCAATTTTCTAGAATCTTATTAACTTTAATTAAGTGTCAATTAAATTAAAACATCAGTTTAATGAACTGTTTGTATCTCTTTTAGCTTATACTATATATCTACAAATATCAGCAGTATCCGGTACGACAATAAAGCCTAACAACTCTACAAATTTTTTGGTTATTATGTCGGGGTCAGCACAAATAGAATAAAGGATTTTTTGATGATAACAGTTTGCTAGTGTTAATACTGGGAAGGTTAAATGTAAAATGGTGGGCAAAGTTTTCATCTCATTCTTTCTTAATGTATTGCCTGTAAAAAGTCATAGATTACTTAAACAAAACCTTTAGATGATTAGACGACGAATAATCTCTCAGCAGTAAAGACAAAAATCTGATATTGATTTAAACATATTTTATTGCCATCCTTGTCAGCAATAGAAATTGGCACAAGTTATAACAACATTACATAGGGCCTTTCTCGAAACAAACTAGCAATCACAGCACTTGATCAAACAAAGAGGCCATGAATCTATAATTATATCGATATTTCATGGCTACATTGATCTCTGAAATAAGAAAACAAAAATTTGATTGAAAAGTTAATATATCAAAACGGACAGATGTAATGCTTAGCGCTGAACTCACACTGACCCACTTCATCAAAGATTCGTTTATGATAAGACATAAAGTTGTATGCGAGAAAATGGTGGTAGAATTATGTCTCCTGAATACAACAAGTTTGTCATAAGTTGTCCAACATTTCTGCTTCAGAAACCCCGACAGGCCTCACTCCTCATTAACTTGTCAACACTGTTCCTCGTGCAGTTTCTGATCTGTTATTGTACTCAAGCATATGATAGTTTATACATATATATATGATTTACCTGTTAATGACTTTGGTCAATAAAGAAGATAGTTTATACATATATATATATGATTTACCTGTTAATGACTTTGGTCAATAAAGAAATAAGGAAAAAAAGTAAATGGAATTTCTATACGAATTAAGTATAGCGAAATTATTCAGTGGCATCATACAGCTATTTCGCCGTGCCGGACTCTTCAGTCGCCTCTACTGGACTGTAGCATGGTACGAACGGTAACTCTCAGTGCATGACGTCAGTGACAGATTGTATCTGGTTTATAATTAAATATGTAAATGTGTGAGGTAAGTGTGACGGCGAGGGTATGTGAGGGAGGAAGTGTAAGGGAGGTTGAGGTTGTAGGGGAGGGGAAGTAATGACAAGGAGGGTTTACGCGCGCGAATGTGTTCTATTTAGTAAAAATGATTTATAATGACTGGGTACCTTATTTGTATCATAATCGTTTGTGAATACTTTACCCGTGAACCTGACAATCTGTTTTGTGTTTTTAAAATGAGCTACATGGCGAGCTCTGATGCGGGTGATGGCTATAAGATGTACAACGTCTTAAATGTCAACAAGGCAGATATAACAGGGGAAGTTCATTTAAAGATATTGAAGATGTGAGCAATTTCCCGATCACATCTCACATTTCATTTTGTGAATGTGTTTGATAAGCAAATATTTACCATTGCTACCTTTGTTCGTAAACTTTTCTGCATTTTGCTAAGAAAGAATTTGTTATCACAGTGGCAGATAAAGGTAAACACGCGGTTGCATCTCTAGATAGAGGGTAGAGAGTAGAGGGTAGGGGATAGAGGGTAGACGGTAGGGGATAAAGGGTAGTGGGTAGAGGATAGGGGTAGGGGAAATGAATAAAGATGAGGAGGCAGTGGGTAAAGGGTAGGGGGTAGAGGGAAGAGGATATGGAAAGGGGGTAGAGGGAAGGGGTACAAGTTAAGGGGCAGGAGGTAGAGGGTAGGGGATAAAGGGTAGAGGGTAGAATGTAGGTAGTAGAGGCAAGAGAGTATGGTGTAGGGAGTAGGGGGAAGGGGGTAAAACGTAGAAGGTAGCGAATAAACGGTAGGGGGAGATAGAAGGTAGAAGGTACATTAAACACATGATTGTCTTAACGACTTCTTCTGTTCGTTTTCTCTTTCTTTTCTTTCCCCTATATGAAAGCAGGAAGAAATGCTCCTACAATCGTAGTTTATTTGGAGAGATAAAAATATCAGTAATGTGATACTGAATGCCAAGTATTAATCGACTGAAGTAAGAAGATAACAAAGTCTTATTCTAATTTAGAAGTGCAAAAAGGAATAATTTTTGATGTAGACAAACGAGATAAAAGAATAGGTGTGGGATACCTGTTCACTCTTAAGCATTACATTGCCTTGTTGTGGTATTTATGGTCATTATAAATGACAAAGCTTTACAGGCGAACACCATATTGCTCGCAAGCAAAAAATGGTGCGTTCGCCTGCAAAATTCTGTCATTTATACAGACCATGAATGCCACAGGACAATTCAATGTTGATATTAACATTTCCTGCCACATTTTCTGCCGATTATAACTTGATTTAAACTGTAAAATGCAAAGCTTCGCTGTTTCGATGCCGATAATACTGACGCCATAATGATCAAAAGCAAGCTGGCATTTATCGTACATGAATCACATATATTTCCGGTTAGTTTATATTGTAGCAGTGTCAAGCAAATGTTAAAACATACTTCTGTACTAATCATCTAACAGAAAGTATTTCGATTTTACCTTGAATTATTCATACATCCGATTAAACATACCGCTAAAGAAAAAGTAAAAGTTTGTATGGCATCATAAAGAATAAACGTGTATTTCTTGTTGTTCTCGTCACATCTCAGCTGATTTGGTACAGATCTCCAGCAATATCGATGGAGGATACAGGAATCAGCCATTTACTAACAAACAAGTAGTTAAGGGCGTTTTAATAAAACCATAAACTTTTATTTAGAAGTAAACACAGTGTGATTTCTGATGGTTTTGTACGATATGATTATGTACACTTTCAAAAAGTATTTTAGGTTCTTATCTCTTTATAAATCTAAAGTGTTAGGCACTGGTGAAGGATCTATGTCAGTGAATTGTCAGTCACGGGACCTATTAGTGATGAGGATAACTGATAGTAATTTGGAGCTTTTACATACCAATAATGGCGAATTACTATTGGAGTTACCTCCCTTGGATCATTTTAACCAACATAGGATACTGATTGATGTTAAGTGTGAGAACGAGCTCTCTAACTCCTTTGTTGATACAACAAATATATTGAAACAAAACTCCACATCATGACCAACAGTAATATGAAAAATTGTCTACTGATCTCTAATTCCACCCGTTTCAAAATCCATTATGCCCTGAATCAACCATGTTTTCTTTTTGTAAATGATATGGTATATCGATATCCGTACATTAACTTGTGGAAGTCAAGATAACAGAACCTGTTAAACTACATGGTCTGTTAAAGTCGACACATAAACTCCTTTGTTTCAGCATGTTTCCGTTCACAGGATTTGGCATAAAAGGTAGAAACCGTAGAATTTTGGAATTCTTGTATTTGTCAAAGAAAATAGGATTATAAACTTCGTATCCTTCACTGAAATCTGACGGTATAATGGTAGACAAACCAGTATCATCTGGGGTCGCCCAGGCAGCGATACCTCGCTCTTCTCTTGAGCCTGATGGACAAAAAGGAAATTAAAAATAATCTGTATTTGTTTCTTATCGAAGATATTATTAAACATCCCTTAAAAACATTGTAATGTTTACAACTGTGACAAAACATTGTTGTGTTTACACCTGTGACAAAACATTGTAGTGTTTACACCTGTGACAAAACATTGTAGTGTTTACACCTGTGACAAATGAATGGTGGTTTTGGTTGTGCTGTTGGGACCTACCTGGAATGGTGTTGTCAAGAAAACAAGCCAGGGTACCACCAGCGAGGTTTGGGTTACCTAGCAACATCGTGATGATGTCATCTGCCCCTTTATTTCCTGATGAAACATTGATATTTTTAGGGGTGAAGAATAAGATGTTACTAAAATTATATCGGTATAGGCATGCCCCCTACCAGAAACTAGAATTACGTAATTGTTCGGTCTAGATTAGAGAAGTGTTAATGAAATTATTATCAAAACGGAAAAATCCGTATGTTTTTGTTGAATTCTAAAAGTAAACAATAACAATTAATTTTTTTTGATGACTTTTTGTCTTAATTTAACACTATCGACCGAAGATAAAATATGGTCTAATTTTGATTATGCAACTACACAATTTTACGTTCTTTCGTAGGTTTCATTTTTTGTTGTGAACTAATGTGGGGATTTCAGAGGTGTTCAGTAAATACTCAGTCTACCTACCTGTGTTGATGACGTTTTCATATCTCTCCACCCAGTGTGGGATCATCAGACCAACCAGAAGAGAGGTTCCGATGATCGCGAGGTTCCGAGTGGACGACAGATCTACATATTTAAGATTGGACAGGACAACACCATTGAACGCACCAAACATGACAACAAGAACGCCCCCTAACACGGGATACGGTATTGTTATAAAAACAGCTGATACTTTCCCAATGACACCAAACAATATGTAGATGAGAGCGACGATGATGAAAACATGACGACTTCCAACCTGGAAAGGAAACAACTAAGTAGGGAGACACTACCGGACAATAGATCAGTAAGGAGGAAACAAAACCCTGGTACTTTGTCTAACGTTGCCTAAGTGACGTACCTTTGTCAAGCCTATGACGCCAACGTTGCCTAAGTGACGTACCTTTGTCAAGCCTATGACCCCAACGTTGCCTAAGTGACGTACCTTTGTCAAGCCTATGACGCCAACATTGCCTAAGTGACGTACCTTTATCAATCCTATGACCCCAACGTTGCCTAAGTGACGAACCCTTATCAATCCTATGACCCCAACGTTGCCTAAGTGACGTACCTTTATTAATCCTTTGACCCCAACGTTGCCTAAATGACGTAAACTTATCAATCCTATAACCCCAACGTTGCCAAAGTGACGTACCCTTATCAATCCCATGACCCCAACGTTGCCTAAGTGACATACCTTTATCAATCCTATGACCCCAACGTTGCCTAAGTGACGTACCCTTATCAATCCTATGACCCCAACGTTGCCTAAGTGACGTACCCTTGTCAAGCCTATGACCCAAACGTTGCCTAAGTGACGTGTACCTTTGTCAGGCCTATGACGCCAACGTTGCCTCCGTACGTTGTAGTTGCGTGACCACAGCCTATCACACCAGCTAGTGCGCTACAGAACCCTTCGACGGCGATACCTCTGTTAACGCCGTGAGCGGGAGGCGGAGGAACATTGCATGTTGATGCGCATGCGTAGTAGTCGCTAATTGAATCCAGTATGGAAACTATTGTTGCTACACAAAACCCAACAAATGCTGAAATGTTGAAACTGATTTTACCAAACTGTCCTGGAAAAAAGAAGATATTTGATAAAAGGCCTATAACGCATTCTTTGCAATCATGTACAACATTTTTACGAAAGTGACTTTTCATTACATTCATAATGGCACGCAATCCATTTTATTCACTTTTCATTGTATAAAAGAATGAGATAAATATGTCATTACTCTATGCTACTGGAATTCAAATTCAAAATAATTCGGGTATGATCCTGATTTCATCGCTTTGGCTTCCGACCTCTGTCTCGTAGTTCTTCGAGATCCGACGTACATTTCGGGAACTTTAGAAGAGACATGCTACAAATTAAATAATATGAAAACATTTATCATTGGAAAACATCTAGTTTTTATATCATTTTTCAATTTATACGGGATTTGGAATCTAGAGTTTGTGTTGTGTCTTAGACCTGTTGTGATGTTTACCGGGATAGGGAAAGTAGAACCAGCTGGCGCGACTGATGACGTCAACTCTTGCGTCTGTTCTGGAGTAGTAGTCTTGACTGTCCCTGGCCGTACTAAATGCCCCAGCCGCCGTTAGTATACCGCAAAGTAGCCATCCAATCACCAAGGCAATTAGTATCTGTGTATGAAATGGCACTCACCAAAATTTTGAAATGTATCACACTATAATGAAATAATATTTTGTTTCTTGTAATGATATTCAAGTGTTTAGTATCAAGACAAATCCTACGTTATTTTAAACCTAATTTTCACAAACAGCTTTAGTTAAGATGGTCGTGTCTATTTCATTTCCATCAAATTCGAATCTGAATTCGAATCATTTTTCGCGTTGTTATGATTTCATTGAACTTCGTCCGTTTCATTTCTGAACATGGGTTAACGGTCTTCACACCAATTTTTTTCTGGCTACAAACGTACAAATACAGCCAATCAAGTGACACGTTACACACAGCGAACGCCTGACGCAGAGGGTAACGGATCACGTGACACGTTACTTAGGTGAATTAGTTAAACGTTACTACATTGTAACAGACAACACCAGAGACAGAGGGTAGATGATCACGTGACACGTTGCTTTTGAGGGTAACTAATCACATGATATCTATTACTTACAGCGAACACCTGATGTAGAGGGTAACGGATCACGTGACACTGTTTCTTTCTGGTATACACAGGTATCGGCATCTCTCTCTTAGCTAGGTATAACGACAGTATCATGGCAATGGCAAATGTCCTGCAAGACGATCCGAAAAATATAATTAGGAAATAAGTATGTATGTTTATCAATGGATTTCACCGCCGTTCTCCATTGTACAGTTAACATTTTAACCGGACATATTAATCATGTTTTAAGTATGGTTGTCTTTTTACACGGTACGAATGATAAGTTAACCATGTCAATCTGTATATGAATATATCTACACGTACATGCTTTTCTTTAATTGAAAAAATACTTCATCTTTTGATGACAAAAAACGAGTATTTTTTACCGAATGTAAAAATGTTACTTTGGCCAAGTTACGTTAATGCTAAAACGCTTACAAGCGGGAGGTGTCACAAACTGCCAAGAAAATTTAATGTTTACTATTTTCGCGTCAGGAGTAAGACCAATGTTCTGACGGGTAACCTGCATCAGTCTAGTCAACATTAATCTGATCAGTCTCGAAGGAGACAAACATTTCAGCAGCTTGGTACAAAACGGTCATCATCGAGGCAGTACAAATACTATATTACCGTAGAAACAGATGCTCATATTTTGTGTGAACCCATCGTTTATCTTATATAGTGAGAATTGAACATACACGACAGAAATACCCCAATGGACCTGTGCGAACTTCGTGATGGATTTCGTCATGTATATGCCGAATAAAAGAATAGTTGGGACAATGGTGATTGGTCCGATAAATCTCAGTAACACTCCAACCAATCCCGTAGCTCCTATCAGGAAGTGTATGGCACCAGCAGCCAATAGGCTGCCTTGTAACTAAAACATAATTAAGTTTGAAAGTACGCATAAAAATATCATATACTTATTTAGTTAACAAAGGATGTGTGACGTCATTATG
The DNA here is from genome assembly GCF_031769215.1 of Ylistrum balloti. NCBI lineage: Eukaryota > Metazoa > Mollusca > Bivalvia > Pectinida > Pectinidae > Ylistrum > Ylistrum balloti. The sequence continues at coordinate 95,977 of NW_026782467.1, read as the reverse complement.
AAGAATTAAATCGGAAACCGTCCGATGGATCTATGTTGACATATATGAAAGATATCATGGCGCTATTTTTGTGCGAGTATAAAATACAACTAACAGAAACAAAATGAGACTGTCTTCGGTTTTAGCAATGTCCCAATGTGAAACGCACTTCTATGCATTTACTGTTTATCATAGTTAGCATTCATACTTTCCATCAATGCCAACAGAACCCAGTTCAGTATTTTGAAACATTACCATACCCCTTGGACTGCCTGTAGAATGGTTTCCTCGGTACCTTCAGGGAACACCGTCTCTGTCATGTTAGTGATGTTGTTCAAAACTGAAATAGAACATCGGTTTCAAACGAGGATCAAAGTTAAAATAATCCTTTCGAAAGCGTGTCTATATAATATAAACCGTTAACGTCTGTGTGTTATTGTGTTACCTGTAATTGACCGTGTGCTGTTTTACCTGTAATAGGCTGAGTGTTGTCTTACCTGTAATTAGCCGTCTGCTGTTTTACCTGTAATAGGCCGCGTAATGTTTTACCTGTAATAGGCCGAGTTTGGTGTTACCTGTAATAGGCCGTGTGCTGTTTTACCTGTAATAGGCCGAGTTTGGTGTTGCCTGTAATAGGCCGTGTGCTGTTTTACCTGTAATAGGTCGAGTGTTATGTTGACTGTAATAGGCCGAGTGTTGTGTTACCTGTAATGGGCCGTGTGTTGTTTTACCTGTAATTGGCCGAGTGTTGGTTTACCTGTGATTGGCCGTGTGCTGTTTTACCTGTGATCGGCTGTGTGCCGTTACATCCGCCTTTATCTATGTCGGCCATGGCTAGGAGGGGAGCGACGTAGTCTGGTGATGCTCCCTGGTATAGCGGCAATCTGTATAAATATATTTATTACTAATTGTTTACTGGAGCACATAATTGTTTACTTACTTACGACAATCCTATCCGCTGCTGCCATTATTAATACTAATATATATGTATATTTTAATACGAATTGTGAAGAGACGTCAGTACAATAGATGTCCGGAAGACATCCGAGAGTAAAGAAAAAAATAGTTCCAGTTGGCTGACGTTCTCTCAGAGAACAGTAAGTTCGTGAAATATTTATTGTGATAATGAACGTTTTAGTTGCCTACATGCATAAAAGATGTCGGCAAGCGATTTACCTATGTTTTCTTCTCGTCCTTGTCTATAAAAGTGTTGTTTCTGAGTAATACTGGGTAATAATATAGGATGTCGTACTCATTTTTCAACTTGTTGACATTTTAGTATTTGAATGATCTGCTTGCCTCAGTAAGACACTAAAAAGTCACGCGGAATCCCCACAGTATTAAGGTGATTCCTACACCTAATATATTCAGTGTGGTCTAAAGGAAAATAAAAGTTACGTAAGTTTACCGCAAGCTTGAGCGTTATCACTATTAGTTTGATCGGTGGGACAGTTTATTTCAATGCATTTATGGCCAAGTGTAAGATAGTAGTTACACCACATCCCTAACAATACAATTAAAAAAAAAACAGAAAAATAATGAAAGACTTTCTGATTTAAATACGTTTCTGGAGAATTTGGAAATGGAGTGAACTGTTTACAGAGGTGTAATTAGGAACCGCAATGCACTCTGGGAGAGATTGGAAAGTACTATGATGTAATTACCTTACCTTATTCTCAATGTGACAATAGAAAGTATTATGATGTCTCTACTTTACCTTATTCCCAACGTGACCATTAGGAGGGTTGTGATGCCGTTCATAAACAAGGTTGAACTAAGAAGTCTGGCCTTGAAGTCTTCATTGTCCTCGGCACACACAACCTGGGCCACTAACAGAGACACAGCCAGTGACGTGGACAGGGACAACAGGGCTTGCTGCAGAAAATATATATACCGATTTCCAAAAATGATTATCAGGCTTTGCATTTCAAAACGTTTACACACAAAGTGCCGAGCATAAAGATGTGCGAGATGAAATAAAGGGATAAGACTATGTAGGTCAGTATAGTAAGGCAGAAAATAACTGAAAAAACTTTACCAAATGTAACCTATATCAACAAAGTGTGTGCAATGGCGACTACCTCGGATAGATATCACAAACTCTTACTGGAATCGTGGAAGTATATACACACACATATATATATATCGATGTAACTTATGTTATCACAATTGTACTATGATTTGCTTCATTAAGTGGATGCACGTGAAAATCACATACTTTTACAAGTATTTATTTTATTTTACTGAAGCTTCTGAAAGGCAACATATCTAAAATTTCCCAATACATAACTATACTGTTTAGTTCTGTGTGTAACTTGTCCAAGACACACAGTTACACACAGACCGAAACAGTATGGTTATGTATTGGGAAAGTTACATACAGACCTAAACAGTATGGTTATGTATTGGGAAAGTTACACACAGAACTAAACAGTATGGTTATGTATTGGGAAAGTTACACACAGACCTAAACAGTATGGTTATGTATTGGGAAAGTTACACACAGAACTAAACGGTATGGTTATGTATTGGGAAAGTTACACACAGACCTAAACGGTACGGTTATGTATTGGGAAAGTTACACACAGAACTAAACGGTATGGTTATGTATTGGGAAAGTTACACACAGAACTAAACGGTATGGTTATGTATTGGGAAAGTTACACACAGACCTAAACGGTATGGTTATGTATTGGGAAAGTTACACACAGACCTAAACGGTATGGTTATGTATTGGGAAAGTTACACACAGAACTAAACGGTATGGTTATGTATTGGGAAAGTTACACACAGAACTAAACGGTATGGTTATGTATTGGGAAAGTTACACACAGAACTAAACGGTATGGTTATGTATTGGGAAAGTTACACACAGAACTAAACGGTATGGTTATGTATTGGGAAAGTTACACACAGAACTAAACGGTATGGTTATGTATTGGGAAAGTTACACACAGACCTAAACGGTATGGTTATGTATTGGGAAAGTTACACACAGAACTAAACGGTATGGTTATGTATTGGGAAAGTTACACACAGAACTAAACGGTATGGTTATGTATTGGGAAAGTTACACACAGAACTAAACGGTATGGTTATGTATTGGGAAAGTTACACACAGACCTAAACGGTATGGTTATGTATTGGGAAAGTTACACACAGAACTAAACGGTATGGTTATGTATTGGGAAAGTTACACACAGAACTAAACGGTATGGTTATGTATTGGGAAAGTTACACACAGAACTAAACGGTATGGTTATGTATTGGGAAAGTTACACACAGAACTAAACAGTATGGTTATGTATTGGGAAAGTTACACACAACTAAACAGTATGGTTATGTATTGGGAAAGTTACACACAGAACTAAACAGTATGGTTATGTATTGGGAAAGTTACACACAGAACTAAACAGTATGGTTATAAAATAAAAGAATAATGATTACGTCTTTAGACGCCGTTTCTTAGAACTGAAGTCCAATCTACTCAACAGAGGCTGTAAAGCAGCTCTGATCGACCTGAGGTGAATTCGACCATACTCAAAATATTTCTATATATTTTGTGCTTTGAAATGTTGAATTTTATAAAAAAAAATATTTTTATTCTAACAAAACATACATTTATCTAAATCTTTACAATAAAAAATATAATTTTAATCAACAGTGTACCGACAAACTCCTTTTCTCTGTGATCAAATACATACATCCGTGGCTATCGTATCATACCGAGATTTCTAAGACAAATTAATAATAATTGAATAAACACCTTTCATACAACAGCTGAAGATGGTATTTCTCTCCCTGAAAGGGCCTGTGGTTTCATCGACCGAAGGGATTATCTAGACACCGAAATTTACGCTACCGTGCTCGATTTTAGTTATGTTTTATGAATGCAAAGTAATTTAAATATTATCTGGTGCTTTGATAATAGGACAGATTGTAACACTGATGATGTATATTACATATTACACATATCCAATGTATACATATTTATATCACGCTCCGCTTTACTCCTTTAGATTTGTTGTGTGGTTCATGCCGAGTTCAGAGACAGATATAGGTTATTAGCACGCTAAAATGTCTTATAAAACAGAGGGTCGTGATGATAGGTCAGTTAAATAGTATTCCGTTACATCATGTACGTGTCTTCGCATCAATATTAGTCGTGCTTCATTATTTTGGTTACTTTTTTGCTAGATTTCTTCCGAAGCTGCTGTGTATGACCCATCATTAATGATTGTTGAGAGAAAATAACCAACGTGGTCGAGAATCGACCACACCTTTATTTGTACATGTAAAGTAACCTATATCTAACAATATGGAAAATCGAACCCCGATCCCTTGGGTGAGTGCAACCTCCCCAGAGAGGATGTTTAGTGAGAAATGCATAATTACCTGTAACGCAAATAGAAATGTGAGATGAATCGGAACTGGGTCACTGATTTTGTAGATAAGGCCGCCATCTTTATTTCCCTTCGTTGAAATGCCAGCTACATCGGTGATATTGACAACAGGAAATACGTCATCGATATTGTCATCATCTCTATGTTTGACACTAAACGTCGACAACTTCCGTTTTTCTGCATTGTTCAGTTGGATGTTTGTATACTAAAAGTAAAAATAATTGCTTGATGCATATATCCGTTTATATGACGCTGATGAAACATTGAAAAGTGTCTGGTTCTTTTTTATTTACAAAGAGAAAATGAGAGGTAAAATAAACAGACAACATAATTCATTTGGACATCAACATAATATTGCAGTGTTGAATGTACGAACATTATATACAAGATGACTTAAATAATTTGCATAAGTATACAGACACAGTGACATATCAGAGGATAAACTTATAGATTAAATCTTGATCTGTCTTGCCGAATTTAAATTCAAAAGCGAGAATAGTTATGGTGACAATGACAACTACAATAAATAGGAAGTTAGGTAGGAAGTGATTGAACACAAACTAACTCGGCCTGTCACACGTTTGCGTATACACACAAACGCTATCACACACAAACACACATAGAACGGAAATTTCTTCATCATTTTCCATTGTTCGTCCTTAAACCCATACAGAAACCACAGCATCGTTTTTCCTGTCCTTTCCATATCTTCATATTGTTACTAACTACTAATACTTAATTAAGAAATTTAAACAATAAGAGTGCTCGTTTCGGAAGGAACAGTTCAAGTCTATTATTCTTTAAGTACGAAGGACCCTAAACGACCGTCAGACTAAGAGATCACATTAACTTGTTGTTTTGTAAACAGTGGCACAGTGGTAGCGGCCGAAAGGTTTTTCCTCAAGTGCTCTAGTACCCTCCCGCAGTAAGATACCTCTCACGCCACCATCCGCGCCAGCAAGTGTGATTAATATTAACTGATGGCTGAAGGAATTCATACTGTTGGAGTAAACTGGAGTATCTTAAGAAAACCCACATGTTCAGTGAGACGACCAAATATTTATTCACGGCAGACTTGGGAATCGAACCCCGATCGGCTTTGTTGCGATATTCTTTGCGACATTCAGTCACTAATTCAGAGTTGATAACACTTTTCACGTGACTTGGCTAGAATACATTCTCAGCATACTCCACATTTAAGAGTAAGTACACAACAAGTGATTCCCCCTCACGTTGTTAGCTGGACACTACTGTTACAATCACTTTATTTTATAATGATAGAATATTGTTAATTTTTGTATGTCATATCACATGGACGTTTTACAGGGCGGACTACCATTTAGTTACGGATGCGCGATGCGTTTCACTGATCCATCTAATAGTTCACAAGATGCAAAAATAAGATATAAGCAAATGATTTGAGTTTCATTGCCAATAGATTTACATCGTACTTACAATAACCAAGTAACCTAACATATTTTAACGAAAAGCAAAGAAATTCGTCTTTTGCAAAATAAAAAAAAAAAAAAACAACAACACTTGATAAGCACCTACCTTGTAATTGGATGAGGTTTCTCTCATATCTCTCCCTTTGCCGTTGTGAACGTCCTCCATTTTTACTAGTATCACGTACCAGTATGCAGGTACATATAATGTCGCGTGACGTCGGTGTTCACGTGGACAGCTGAAAACGCCAATAAAAAATAATTATAAAAGGTGGAATATCCAGTCCCTGTAAGGATGCGTGCATTTTAGTCACGGTCCCATTCACAGACTCGGTCGAAGTCTACTCAAGTATGTCTGTCGGGTTGTTAAATGAAGTATGGCGGTTATTGTGTAGCCTTACATGACCTGACTTCCATCCTACTTATATTATTTAGTTACGGTGCAATATGTCGGTATGATTTTCATTACTACCACGTGTAGGATAGTGCGTGGTTTTCGAGTATAGCGAGGGTGTAATAAATTCCGAGTAACGACAAACATGCAATACCCGACTTACTGCATACTTATCACCTGAAGTGACCTACAGAGAGAGTAAAATAAAACCCTGTCTGTCCCCCATACCCGAACTCTTCCGTGTTTTGTGTAAAATTAACGTGTACCAACTGTATGTCACGGTACACGGGAACTCTTGACCCAGTATTGTCAATATCCATTAAGATGGACTCAATGATTATATGAAGGTGATAAGTCAAATTTTCCAGCAATCAGCAAACTACATGAATGATATGGACAATACTAATATTTCAATACAAAATATCCAAAGAGGGATAATAGAAATTTGAAAATATAAAGCCTGCTTAACTTAAGCACCAGTACAAGCAGAGAAAAAATACAATATTCGACAAGAGGGCAAAATCTCTTCTGGAGATACATTAAAGAAGAATTGTCAAAATAAATGTGCTTATGAAACGCTATGTCCCCTGTTGCAACAAAATCCTTTAGTGGGACATTGAAACTTTACTGTGTAAGGAAAGTGCTGATTGCACGCACATTTTTTTCAAATGTAGGTCACGGACGGAAAACAGCTGTATTTTTAGCACGTGCGTTAAATCGACAGAATTACTCTCTGAATTTACTTAAATATTATGTTTAGAAATGTAAACAGATGTTAAGTTAGCAATTTAACATGTTGTAATGAACAAGTTGATTTATGAAAATTCATAAAATCTCTGTTATATGCGATGAAGTTTGGAACTACATTTCCGTGTTGAAGAATGACATTGGCGACCGTCATGAGGCAGAGTTTCAATAGTCTGGTTTTCAATCAATGTTGCAGGATAAATAGAATACATGGTAAGTGTCTTAAAATATAAACTGCATTTTGGCGAGGGTGAAGAAAGACAAACGTGACGAACCTCTGGCGAGCCACATTTATCTTTCTGTCCCGAGCCAGAAACAACAGGCGCAATAGAAAACACACCTACCATAAGTCTACATGCAGAAACTAGTGAAATACCATCAAAACTTAGGGGAGAACAATTACTATCAAAATACTGGGCTAGAGCTTAAACTGTAGGACCTGAATTTCCACCTAATGTTACAGTATAACAAGCTAAGTACATCAATTATAGAGATATACTAAAACAACACAATACATCACCATCTAACCATGTAACCAACTTCTCGTCGGACACACTTTAGACCAAGTTAAAATAGAAGAAATTATTCCGAATCCCACTCCACCATTGAAATTAGACACTCCGGAAATTAGCACTGAAATTTTAAATAAAACCAACAAAAAGGAAGACCTGGCAGAAACTAGGGCAATAGCATTAGCCATAATTGACGAGAAATACAATGATAGTGATAAACATTATACTGACGGATAATAAAATCTACAAACGAACAGAGTAGGGTTAGGTATTTATTCCTGAGAAAACCCCAACACATTATCACTCAGACTGACCGATCAGTGCTCCGTTTATACCAGTGAAATCATTGTTATAGAATTAGCACTTAGACTTATTAACATAAAAAAAGTCCATACAAAGATTGCAATTTTAACAATTATCGTGAGAAATTAAATAACATTACCTGGAATGATACAGAAGCATTATCTACAGATCTCGATGCAGATTATGTTACAAAAACAATTACTCAAATAGCTTCAGAGACAATACCAAACAAATGTATCACAATAAGAAAAGCTGACCCGCCTTGGATGCACAATAATATACGTAAATTGATCAGAACTAGAAAAAGAATTCATGCAAAAGCCAAGCCTACACAGAACCCACTTCATTGGGAAACATTCAGAAAAGTAAGAAATGCATGTGTTGATGCTATTCGGCAGGCGAAAAGTAATTATTACAAAAAAATATCATCTTACCTTCAAACCACTCCTAACTCTTCTAAAAATTGGTGGAAAGTCTTGAACTCATTAACTAACTTTTCATGTAAAACTACTGACATACCTATGATCATTTATAATGGTCAAGAGTACATTGATGATAAAGAAAAAGTCACTATTCTTAATGACTACTTTATTCAACAGACCGAACTTAACGACTTACATCGACCCCTTCCAGTTAATCATGACAATATTACTATCATACTAGAAAATATTACTATTACACAGCAGGACGTCTCTGATGCTATTAGTATACTTGACGCGTCTATAGCACCTGGGCCTGACTTAATAAGTGGGAAATTTTTAAAAGAAGGTAAACGTCAGTTAATTGGGCCTCTTTGTAGTCTTTTTAACAAATCACTGTCGAATCAATCATATCCCGAAATGTGGAAAATGGCTAATGTTATTCCTATATTTAAAAAAGACGACCCTAGTGTAGTTTCAAATTATAGACCGATTTCCCTTATTAGTATAATAGGAAAGGTTATGGAAAGGTGTGTTTTTAAACATGTGTATAATTTTCTACGAGACTCTTCTTTTTTCACCGAACACCAGTCGGGTTTTAGAAGAGGTGATTCTGCTATAAATCAACTATTGACTATTACAAATGATATTGGTAAAGCTTTAGATTGTGGGAAGGAGGTGCAGGTTATTTTCCTAGATATAAGTAAAGCTTTTGATAGGGTGTGGCATAAGGGTCTCCTTTATAAATTAAACAAAGCAGGCATAAGGGGAACGCTATTAGGGTGGTTCAAAAGTTATCTTTCTGATAGGAAACAGCGAGTTTTGGTAAACGGTGAATTTTCAAACTATGGTACAATTAAAGCTGGGGTTCCACAGGGCTCTATTTTAGGACCCTTATTGTTTCTGATTTTTATCAATGATATAGTTTCTGACATTGCTAGTATTATAAAATTATTTGCAGATGACACTACCCTCTATCTCGTAGTAGACAACGCTATTAACTCAGCCAACGTATTAAATAATGACTTATGTAATATTCATGCTTGGGCTAATCAATGGCTAGTTACGTTTAATGCAAATAAAACAGAGTCGTTAATAATCAGTAGGAAATCTTCAAAATCTATCCTTCCACAACTTAGTATGGATAACACAAATATCAATCAAGTAATAAGACACAAACATCTAGGTGTATATATCAATGAAGATTTAAGTTGGACTAATCATGTTGACGGTATTATCTTGAAGGCGTCCAAAAGGTTATCTGCCCTAAGGAAGCTCAAATTTGTTCTTGACCGTAGCACGTTAGAACGTATATATTTCTCATATATTTTGCCGATCCTTGAATATGCTGATGTTGTTTGGGATTCTTTGCCAATTGTCTTTATTAATAAACTAGAATCTATTCACAAGGAATCAGCACGGATTGTTACTGGAGCAACAAAATTGGTAAGTATAGAATTGTTATATAAAGATACATGTTGGGACACATTAGCAGAACGCAGGAAAAAACATAAGATTATCAAGCTCCACAACATGGTCTATAACCATACTCCGTCTTCTCTTTCTAATATACTTCCACGGAGAAATTCCGAAATACATAATATGAGAACTAGACAATCGAATCATTTATCTACCATTAAAACTAATACCAGTTTCTACAAAAACTCCTTCCTTCCTTCTACTGTCCATTTGTGGAACAATCTACCTACCACTATACGAGAAAACCCCTCTGTGTCTGTCCTTAAACATTATCTTTATAGAGACAAAGGTAAATCGCCTAGTTACCGATCCTATGGAAACAGAACAGCCCAAATATACTATTCGAGACTTAGACTACTATATAGCAGCTTAAAAGCACACCTCTTTGAGAAAAACATTAGCGACGATCATTTTTGTACATGCGGTTATATTGAAGACAACTTTCATTATTTATTTGCTTGTGAAAAATACACAAACATAAGAGAACAATACATTTGGGCACTCAATTATGATTTAAATACTGAATGTTTACTCTGGGGAAATCCCGATTTAACTATACAGCAAAACGAGGAAATCGTATCAGCTGTTCAAGAATATATAATGAAAAGTGAACGATTTGCATGATCGTATCCATTTCCATTTGTAAAAATAACTTGACTGTGCTTACTCTAACAACAATCTCGTTCTAAATCACTTGGTCACGATGTACTTTCATTGCAAATCTTGTACCTCTTACCAATGTAATCATAAATTACTTACCCATACTCGCTCTAAACTGCGTAGAAATACTATATTTGTCTTTAGTTGAATGTAGATATCCATTCACGCATTATTTACCAACGTAACATATACGTACTTTAACGGTATCCGCAAAGTACTTACATGTATCAGTAATATGAAATTTAGTCCCTAGTTAATATAATATACTTGCCCTTAGTATGGACATATTATATACTTATAATGATTTACCTTCACTACAAATACTGTACCTATTATTTTTTATGATTGCTATGTCGCCATATTGTACCATATTTACATTCTTACAAATGGCAAATATTACTATAACCAATGTATGCGTCAACTAGGCTTTAAATTATGATATATGTGCATGGCATAATGTATTTACATCTTTTGTGAAAATTGTGGGCCTGCAACACCTTGCTGGTAGGGCTATCCCCAACCCCTGTGTGCAGTGGGCCTACAAAATTATCTTTACAGTGCATATCTTGCACAATATTTTACTTACTCAAATGTATTAATACCAATTTATCATTATGCTTCCCACATTATAAGGTCGGTTTCTCCATGTGCATGTACAACTATCTTATTAAGTACCTATATACTTTATTATTGTACTTACTATGTATCTATGCTTAATTATACCAAATGTTATGTTATATGTTATAATATTCTATACTCTCTGCACTCTTCAGTTCAGAGGTAATATAGGGAATTAAAAACAACTCATATCTAATTTGCACGCGACTACATTTCAAACACATGATCAGTACTCGGATTGTAATTTTATAGCTGCCACCAGCATTCCTTTTTAGTTGGACCACTCTGTCGATATGTGAATGGTATAACATTTTAGGAGATGGTTTTACATAAGCTTTAAGCTTGTTACCAAATCCTCTTAGTTAAGATTTGAATTATATGTATATCTAAATGTTAAACATTGAATAAAATATTGTTTAAACTAAAAAAAAGTCCACAAACAGAGCAGTAATTCTTACAGATAGTCTTCATCACAATCAATACAGACTAGAAAAAGCGAAAGAACTAATGTAATTAACTCCATATTGAATCTTGTTAAAAACTTAAAACAAACAGGGACTTTTGGTAAATTTTGAGTATGTACCATCACATGTCAATATACTTCGACATGAAAAAGCTGATGATCTAGCCAAAAAATCTCTTCAGAAAAACACAATAGAAGATAAGGTGAAATTATCTAAGACAGATATAGTCTATTATCAATCAACAAATCAGTAGTAAATGGTCAGAAACATGAAAAAATTCGGAGAGATCAAACGACCTAAGGCAAATTATCGATAAATTTAACATTAAACCGACAGCTTTAGGACAAAATAAATTAGAACATATTATCATCACAAGACTAAGATTAAGAACCACGAAATTAAAGACTAACAGTATAATGGTTAAAAATATTTCACCAGACTACGAATTGTAGAACAGAATAGATAATAGAACATGTTTTTCTATATTGCGATAGAATCTATCAGGAGAGAAAAGATCTCATTGCTGAATTCAAAAGAGAATATTCAAATATACATCCATCTGCCAGGTTTTAACATCACATGAAAATTAAAGACTAGTGCATAGACTGCTCGTTGATTACCTAAGAAAAATCGACTACTTCGACAGAATATAAACAGTAAACAGACAGTTCGAAGGGAGACAACTCTCACACATCAGAAATCTACACAACAATTAAACACTACAGATAAGATCCCCAGGATACCCAGGGAGACTGCACCAGAGAGGATTAATACTGACCCTCTCATTCATTGGTGCATACTGACACGTCATGAGGCATGTAGTGTCCTCCTCTGTGCCCAGCCCCCAGTATTCACATTTGTAAAATAATCTGAAATTGTACAAATAGACAAAGAAACGCACACAAGAAAATGTGCCCTTTCAAGTATTTGTTAAAACAATCGTTTAAAAAAGAAGAAAAACACACAAACAAACTCCATATTGAAGACCTTACGTCCAGTATAGATTAACATAAAGGGAATCTCCGGGTGCAACGGTCATGAATTAGTTTGCAGTCGGATTCGGCTCCTTCTACCCGGTATATGGAACCATGTTAGGTAGGGCAATGAGGATATTCAACAATGGCTATAGGGTCTAAAACTCAAAATATAAAATTATCAAACTCAACATACAACCATACATACAATACAACACAACACACAAACATACAACCCAAAGAAACACTATACAGGAATATCAAGTCTTCTTCTGTAAACTCTCTTTATTGTATCCAAACACCAAACACAAGGTAGCAAGGAAAACCGAATTTGCACAGCTACGGACCGGAGAAAATTTATACATGAATACATGAAGAGAATAAACTCTGAAGCCCTACACACGAAGCAGCAGTAAGAGGTCTTGATGGATATCATAGGCAACGATGGTCCTTCAGTAAATACACCGCTGCATAAATTTCATTTTCATAAAACTAATTGTTTGCACGACCGACCTGGTTTATTTCTTGCTTTTGGTTCGTCTCCCCCCCCTCCCGCAGGGTCATCGCCCCTGGACCATGCACACCGATTGACTACATGCTTGGCCACAGACGAAGGGCAGATATCTACAAAACAAAATCTTGGAAAAGGGTAAAAGGGGTTGGGAGGGGGGATTTTTCAGTTTAAATATATCCTCCTTCTGACTGGAAATCCATCATTGGTGATGTTATGTACGTACACAATCTGATGTAGGGTACACAGCTGCAATATACGTGACTTTCAACATAAGATAAGACAACTAATCTATTTGATAATATATACTCAACAAAAAAAGAAAGGTTAACATGTTTTCTTGGCGAATACCTGTAAATGAGTGAAAACAAAATTACGTTTGTGCAATATTAGAAAATGGTAATGTTTTACATTACAAAATCCAAGGGGTTTACCAAAATCATTCAAGCCTGAAAGTCTGTATTAGCGAAAGATCTGCACGAGGTTTTCTGCGACTAACTTGTATCTTCGCTTGAATTTCATAAACATTCAAACTGACAACTGTTCCTTAGATCCTTAGGACTTAGAAATCACCGAATCTTGCTATCTATCAACTTTATCATTATGAACCGGCTGTCACAAGTACAGAGAGAAAGGGCTGTAGGCATGATCCAGGCTGGAGAGTCTCGCCGTCGAGTTGCACGGCATTTTGGTTGCAGTGTTAAGACAATTTGCCAGTTGGTAAGTCGTTTAAACCAAACTGAGTCAACATCCGATCGTCCCCGAAGCGGCCGACCCCGTAAAACGACCGCCAGGGATGACCGTTGTATACGATTGATACACTTGCGCAATCGATTCGTAACCGCAGTAAAGACTTCAAGGACATTGTTTGGGCGTCGTGTGTCTCCCCAAACAGTCCGCAACAGGTTCAGGGCCTACCAATTGAAAGCGCGGCGTCCCTACACTGGACCCAATTTGTTGCGACGTCACCGTAATAATCGGCGTAACTGGACCCGTGTTCACCGTCGTTGGGCCTTACGACAATGGAACAATGTTCTGTTTTCAGATGAGTCCAGGTTTTGTCTGCAACACGGTGACGGAAGGCGCAGGGTGTGGAGGCGCTTTGGCGGCGGAAGTGTAATGGTTTGGGGTGGTATTTGTGGGGGGACTCATACCAGGCTTGTTGTGTTAAATGGCAATTTAACCGGCATTCGATATCGGGACGAAATTTAATGACCAGTGGTTTTGCCATTCTTAAGACGCCATGACGTTGGCGTCATTTTCCAACAGGATAACGCACCAGCGCACACCAGTCGCGTAGACAGAACTTTCTTGCAGCAGAATAACGTACATGTGTTAGATTGGCCATCTAAATCACCTGATTTGTCACCGACTGAGCATGTCTGGGACGTTCTTGGGCGACGCATGAGAGAACGTCAAAATCAGCCGTCAAACTTGCAGGAGCTGGCCGAAGCCTTGATCGCTGAATGGAACAACATCTCTCCTCGAATTATCCGCCGGTTTACGAGTTCCATGCGACGACGCTGCAATGCTGTTTACTTCGCAAATGGTGGCCATACCCGTTACTAATGTTGGTACCTTTGAAATTGACCCCAACGTCCTTTACAGCCGAATAAAATCAACTGAACGCAAAGTTTTATAATGAACCATGACTGCAGTTTTATCAGAATTGATCAATTATTTTATTAGTACATGATTGGTAAGGATTTATGAAGGGGTTAATTAATTAATCACAGAATAAAGTAGTGTTACCTTTCTTTTTTTGTTTAGTATATATATATTGATGTTTTGATGAGGCTGCGATATGAAAACCTCCTTGTGTGGTAGTGCGGACTAAAGCAAACTTAAAAGTGCAGCCTCACTATTGTGTCCAAAGAGGACAACCCACCAGCTCATGCTATACTGCTAACGGACAAACCAGACGTTACTCTACGACAAGAAATCTCTGATAGACCTTTGCTCCCACCATCGTCTGATCTTTATTCATTCCTTTAAAGTTGGATTCCCCTACCCCTTCTTTTCTTTTGAAAACAAAATGATAGCGACAATAAATAGCAATACCCTGTTGGTGCGCGCTGGAATGATTTCAAATACTGTAATATTTTGTTTCAGTAGGCTATCATATTTAATTTTGTTTTTCTCGTGTCAAAATAAATGTTAACCGAAGGGAGATTACTCTTACTGTAAAAAGTTCTTTGCGTATTAATATATTGTACTTGAGATCAACTGATCGTTTCATGTGAACGGTTGTTTTTATAGTGTTTTTGTGGTATAGTGATTGCCATTTTCAGTCGAAACAACAATCAGAATTTAAATATAGTCAGATGACTGTTAAAGCCCATTTGCGCCTTGTTACCTCTGCATCTGTGCAGACGGCATCAAATTGCCCAGATTTGTAAAGTGTAGAACGCAGTATGTTTTGAGACAGTCAATTCTTAAACAACAAAACTTCTTCCTGATCCAAGATCCACTCAATCCACCTCTACGTTATGTATGTCCATTCCCGTCTTGATAAACTCATTACATACCGTATTCGCAACATTGTCCTTACCTGTTCGGCAAGTTTTGATAGTACCTTATCTCCCAACAAGTATATTCACAAAGAATAAATTGTTAATAGGTGACATCTAGATCTCCAAACAAACCCTCTTATTTATATGCATACTTTTTGTATATACTCTATCTATAGACACTGGAGTTTTTTACGCCCGTCGACGACGGCTCATCTTATGCTATAATACCTTGCGCTATCCGTCTATCCGTCCGTCCGTCCTTTCCAACATTTATATAGGGAGAATAAAACTTGTTGTATACATTGGTCATAATAAGATGATGTACATTATAGCAAATTCAGTGCCTGCAACCCTCAATTACAGAGTTATTGCCCTATGTTAAATTTTGAGTTAGTTAACAAACAAGTTTTTCACGAACATACCGCAGTCTCGTCTATACACACGCACACAACAGACACATCCAACTCGCATACATCTGTAGGCCATCCTTATATAACCCTAGTTATAGATTGGATGTTCGGCAATATAAACGAAAGTAAGCCAAAAGGAAATCATTCTTACCGACGCAAAAACAATAAAATAATGACCGATGCTGTTTACTGGTGTCTATTGTTCTGTACATCATTAGCAAGATTGAGAGATCCTCACAGAGATATCTTCAAAAGTCTTCTTAGAAGCTGCTGTTAAACGCAATGTAAATAGTGAAAATTACATTATGTTGGCCTAGCTGGTATATGTTCTACGAACACCACTCAATGAACATTCTTAGGTCTAACATTTAAAGGAAATTTGGAAAAAAATGAAAATAAAATTATCATCGGGTGGTAAAGTCAACAACTTAATTAAATATCAGTGTAACTTGATATAAGCTGTCTTATTTATGTACAATCTCGGCCGATACAGTTTATGGCAGATAGCGTGGACGTGACCATGACACGTTGTCACACCGACTGTATAGTGATCTCACTTTCCTCGGAGGAACTGACTCATATCTGTTACTCGTGATTAAAATTCATATCTAAAGCAGCTATCATATCAGTATCAGTCAGTATGATCTCCAATCATCTCTTGAAAGAAGTAGAATATAAATTTTATTTGTTTATTTTTCATTTATATTTTGATGACAAGCTGACCATGCTATGTATATCTAGTCTGGTCATCTTCATGTCAGATGATAATCGTGCAATTCGCCTGTCGTTCATGACCTTCCATTTATGCTGTCGTGCAGCTTATGTTAATGATGCATTACAACTGCATATTATATCAGACGTGAATGACTTTTGATCAGAGAGAAAATTTCTAGTTTATCGAGTAAAATGTCTAGAGAGGAAGTTCAGTATAGCATCGTGAAGAAGGTTGACGGAGACAGCCCTGTTTACAAGGTAAGACAATATTTTAAATAGCTATAATAGTGTCTGGTTCCAACAAATTTTCTGTTTCACAAACAACACATTCTGAGAATTTTTCACATCATGAATATTCTAACAAATACCTTAACAATTGAAACAAAAACTAGTCAATAAGAAATTAAGGAATTGGGTCATTTACCTTAGGAATCTTTACGTAACTCCGCAAAGAGCTGGTCAGTGAATATAAAAAGAACGTTTCGTATATTTCGAAGCCTAATAAGACGTGTTTACATGCACAAATTATAAAATGATTTAAGCATATATCATGTCATTTTTCCATCTCATTTGGATATTTTTTATGAGTTACACATAGTCTACCCTCAGAAGTAAATCAACATGACAACTACTCGGATATCAAGACAATGCTGAAATAAAAACGGGTAACAACGACACGGCACGGTTGTACATGTGAGATATAAACTGATTCCATACTTGGCCGTCCTAATCTATTTCTTCCTTGTTTTGGGAAGTGTAGGGGATTTATTTTACTTGTTGATGAAGTGGTATATTTCATCCTTGCATTTAGTTTTTAGTCTGGTATTTGGTAATTTTTTTTGCAAACAGTCGATCACAAATGTGTATGTTTTCTGCTTAAAATTTGTTAATAGAAATAAAGAATGACAAAAGATTTCCAAACACATTTAAAGTACGATATGCATGCTTTATACAATATCCTGACTGCATTTCCATGGATTTAATTATATACAATTAAAGACATTTAATATTACCATACATCTACCATTCTGCCATCAATTACATGTATATACTTTTCCATTTTGAAATTTGCTGTTTTTCTCGTGAATTATATTCTAATTAGTAAAGATATCTAATGATATCAGGAATTCCTGATTTTTGAAACTGTAGTGTGGCGACAAATTTTGTTTTGTTTGTAAGGGTCGGGGATTCACCAAGCATTTATAAGAGTAGTTTTGGTTTTTGAAGGAAAGAAGTACGATGCCATCAGGAGCTGATTATACATGGGATATGAATACGTTAAGAGAACTTTAAGGGTTCCTTTGCGTCAAATCTCTTTCAAAACTAGTTTCATATGTATTATAACCATTAATTCTGCAGGACACGTTGTAATGAGATACGGTTAGAAATTATAGCACCCAGAAAGGTCTTCTGTTGCTGAAATTGAGGCACGATAAGGTTCAATGGATTTGGCAATAGTTTGTGTGATAATCTGATCAGAACGTGTCTTCCCTCGTAAAATCATACCAAAACGTGTCTTCCTAGATAAAATATTATCACAACGTGTCTTCTTAGATAAAATATTATCACAACTTGTCTTCTTAGATAAAATATTATCACAACGTGTCTTCTTAGATGAAATATTGGTAGGAAAGATGACATCATACATGATGGTTACACAGGGGATATACAGACCCTTCCATACAGAGAGGAGGTACTCTTGGCTTCTTGAGTTGTGTGAAGCATACAAGTTTGCTAAGCCAGCTATCCAGTGAGGCCAAGTCCAACAGAGGGAACCTGACAGTAGTGTGATTAGACCTGGCAAATGTATACGGATAAATATCACATCAGCTGATCGAAGGAACTTTACAACACAAGAGCTTTATCCTGGAGTATACACAAGGAACAGTAGGAGCTACTTCAGCAGGTTCTACTTGTGCTTCACTGTTGGGGAGGAAACAGTACCATACGGAACCTGAAGAAAGAAATAGTGACTGAATATACCATATCCGTTATATTCTTTGTCATAAGAACGAGTCTTATCACCAGGCGTCAGGAGGGGAAACCAGAAGGTCCAGAATGGATTCACGAATACACCGACCACCAAACTGAGGTTTCATGGAAGGCCTGACAATTACTACTACCGTACATGTACAAACAAGGTGGGTTCTATCTACATTGGAGGAGGTAGTCTCGTCGGCTGAGATAAATAAAGTTCAAGGTAAAGAAAAGAGGAAGTTCTGTAAATTGTAGACAACCCAGTTAAATGCATAGGAAAGCGGTTAAATGTATCACTGAAAGATCCTAATAGTATTATCAACAAGCTGAAGAAGTCCATGGAGTAGTTGAGACCAGATTAGTAATAACGCTGCGAGAATTCTAAGGATAAGAAGACAATCAAAAATCCGGACTAGTGATAATGCTGCGAAAATTAGAAGACAATCTGGAATCCGGACTAGTGCAGGAAGGAGAAGGTTTTCAGGCCAACCTGTAGAGCATCACGACAGTGCTCTCATGACCCATTTTCATGACAACCTGCTCAGGAGGGCAAAGAACGAGGAGGTACCAATGACAAGGAGAAAAGAACTCTGGTGCAATGGTTAGTCTGCAGAGAGGAAGAAGAGATCATGGGCAGTGGGAGTTGGCGTTCAAGTAGGTTGAACAAAATGGCAGCTGCCGGAGTAGAAACTTGTATGGTCAAACCTAAGGCGCTATGATGATCCAGTTTCTTTCGCGGTCGGTTTACCAGTGAGGAGTATTGGAGGGCCCACAGTACCAGTTTCTATCGCGGTCGGTTTACCAGTGAGGAGTATTGGAGGACACACAGTGCCAGTTTCTTTGCGGTCGGTTTACCAATGAGGAGTATCGCGGTCGGTTTACCAGTGAGAAGTATTGGAGGACACACAGTACCAGCTTTGCCAAGAAAGTGGGACCATGGGACACATCCTGTCGGCATGATAGACACAGAGTAGGTAACAATAAAGGCACGAACAGGTGTTTTGGATATAGCGGAAATTCTCGAGATGGAAAGGTTTAGGACATCGCGGATGAGGCACAAATCATCATTAACATGGCTTGTAAAGGCATGAGAGCAGGAGCAGGAAGCTGTAGGTGGAAACACTGACATTCCTGAAGAGGTACAGTCATGAGGGATGAGAGTAGACCTCAGAGGGAAAACGTTGTTTCCGGACGCTGTGCAGACATTACGTTTGGTTGTGGTGATACGATCGGCTGAATTGAGGAAGATTGTAGTCACCAAGTTGTCTGTGGTGGAGGAGCGGTTCGTCAGGAGGTTAACAAGAGAAAAAGGAAGATTGTAGTCATCAAGTTGTCTGTGCTGGAGGAGCGGTTAGACCAAGTTAACGAGAGAAAAAGAGGCAAGTAGGCAGAACTC
The DNA here is from genome assembly GCF_031769215.1 of Ylistrum balloti. Taxonomy (NCBI): domain Eukaryota; kingdom Metazoa; phylum Mollusca; class Bivalvia; order Pectinida; family Pectinidae; genus Ylistrum; species Ylistrum balloti. The sequence goes on along the minus strand of NW_026782467.1, from coordinate 76,059 downwards.
GATATCAGTGCGCAAACATGCTGACTGTGATGGGGAGTCAGTTAATCGTCACTACCGACTCACCATCACAAGGACGTTCCTGAATTAGGTTAAAAATCTAGAGACTGAAGAACTCGGCAGACATCTAAGATGGTGTTATCGTTATATTTCATATGAAATACCACAATTTATATAAGTGAACATGGTACCCCTGCAAATGTCGACACAAAATCATTAAAATTCAACACTACACAAACGTTCGGAGTAGTTAATGACATATATATAGAACAACAACCTTGAACTGTCGAAATAATTATCTCCTCTTAAACGCTTGCACTAGATGTTCAGTGGTGCGTATAAAGGTTGACGAGGATACGTGCTAGTGCGAAGTGTGTACGTTACTGAAAGAAGCTAACAATCCAGTAGTAGACAGAGCTACATTGATATATATCAGGGTGACTGTCATCTGAAACTATAATCACAACAAAGTAACACAGAATGCTAAGAAACACCAACAAACCATAGTTTACAAGGTGAAGGGGGAAGATGGCCGTTTCTCTAATGGACGTTGACACCAACGTTTTAAGTTAACAACGTGTGTCTGTATGATTACCTATCTTCACAAAGGTGTACGACGTCCGACCTTTGTATAGTAAATCGACACATTGATGATGATAAATTCTAGATAACATCAAAGTACCTTCTTGTACGTTCTCGTCTTCGCTTGTATCTGTTGAACTTATGATTTTTAACAATAGTATAATGACTTGACATTATTTTTAATACAAATTTTGTATTGAGCTATTTTAAGTGTATAAAGAATGATATAGGACATTATCAAGTGTAATGTCTACAGTAAAAAGTATATAAAGGTGTGTAGTTTGTATTTACTTAATGTTATCTTACTAAGTATCCATGTCCATAAATGGCGAGAAGTACACCCTACTACTGTTCCACAAGATAGTTATGCCATTTGAGAGACATAGTTAATACTAATATATATATTTTAATTTGTGTTTTATTCAGGTTTTTCAAAAAGACGCATTCACATGACAAAGATACAATATATATGCCTAGTGAAACACCTCACAGAAAACACCCATTATATCGCTCTGATGCCACACACACACCCTCACACACACCCTCACACACCCTCACACACACACCCTCACCACCTCACACACCCTCACACACACACATCCTCACACTCACACACCCACCCATCCACACACAAACACACACCCTCTCCAACAACACCCCCCCCCCCACACACACACCCATTACATACAATACATACATACATACGTATGTACATGCACACATCCATTATAATGTAATTTCACTATAGTAATCAAAAGTCACTTGCAAATACTTAATAAAAAAAGAAATGATATCATGTGTTGTGTTTTCTTGAAAGAAGAAAGAGGGAAGAAGATATAATTTCATTTTAATAAAAAAAACTATCATGTATCGAAAACGTTTGCAAGTATACAGATACGTTACAGACCAATGTGACGTATTTTCAAAGTATGGAAAACAGCAGATGATAAAGCGGAAGACATATTTAGCTGTGTTGTCCATGGTTCTTAACTTTCTCAGCCCTGTTTCACCAGTGAAATCTGTTTCCCTCCGTGTTCCTGACAATCCCGATATATAAGTCTGACTGGATCTGGTTCAAAGGCTGAATAATTGTTTTGAAATAGTGCAGATAGTTGAAAGCTATTTTACATACAGGGCACGCCACACCACACCACCTCAGTCATCAACGGATTTTAACACAAAATTCGGGACTTTAAAAGCTTTGTAGCGTTACGGTAGACTACAGTGTACACTATGGCGACTGATGGTAGCGTTGTACCTTTGTCCATTAAGAAGCGATTTTCACACACCGAGGGAAACACCAATGCTGCATTTGAAAATTCTGAAAGTTCTCAACAAGTGGTAAGCTGGTCACCAACGCGTTATTTTATATATAATATATTTGCATGCGACATGCCAAGCTCTGTCTCTGATCGTAATACTTTGTATTATTTATATATCCCTGGGCTATATAGGATGATTTATGAAAGGTGTCACATCTGGATGAAGAAATAACTCCCTACATATATCAGTTTCTATCATATTCTGTGACAATCCACGTTGTCTCTATATTCCTTACGGGTTTCCTCGGATCATTTTCTCTCTCGACGTTTCCCTGTATATATATCGTATATTTATCTGTTTCCTGAATTGACGTCAGCATTAATCTCCTTTAGGGTTGAAGTTTTGTATCATTGATTTTTGTGTCTTTATATAATGTCAACAACACTGGGAGCAACAGGAATGATACCCACAGGTTTAAAACTGTAGTGCGAAGATTCGGCCTTTTATTTAACGCATATATGCGAAAATCAATTTCTAACGTAAAAATACAAAACGAGAAGATTCTTAAAAACCTCCGACAATACCAGAATCGGTATTCTGTATTCCGTGTACAGCCATATCTTTCTGTAGTGTTTGTCCGGATCGGTAGGTGTCAGTATTGTTAAACATTTCTATCTATTTTAAATCTACTTTCCTTTGTATCTACAGTCCACTCAGTGATAGTTCGTTTCATCTTGTATTGCTCTGAGGGTTTTTGTTCACACGTTCATTTACAAACCTGATCAGGACAATACCAATTGTGATGATAAGCGAGCCCTCAATCATCCTTCAGATAAAGTACAACAGAGAAGACAGCAATCCATATAAACCGCCTCCGGACGAATTAGAACTCGAGGTTTACACTGGAGTAAGATACACCATTAAACAATTTTAGACAATCACATTTGAGGGTTAACGTGATATATATTCTAAACTAACTAAATGTTATAACTGGAGGTAATGATGGCAAACCAATAATCCTCTCCAGTACCAAAACCTAGTGACTGGAAACAGCCAATGTAATTTCTTCCGCACATGTTCGTTCACGAGGTTGATTAAGCTTTTTCAGTGTCTGTTACAAGATGTCCCCTCTTCTCGATTCATAATTTTCCAACGACAGTTTTGAATAAAATTATTCGATGCGCAGTGTTGACACGGTGAAACGCTTGCTGTAATATAACATATCTGGCAATTTTTATTTCAAAATACAATTGTGGGTCACATAACGTTACACGATGTGCGATGTGCCCACAACGTTACACGATGTGCGATGTGCCCTCAACGTTACACGATGTGCGGACGTTTTATTTTGTGCGTGGCGCGTTACCATAACTGTATCAACGTCGATAAAATTGCTATTAACAGGACGAATCTAAAATCATCCCCGCCTTCCGGCGGAAGTAAACTAACCATAAGTGACATCTGCTAAAAGTTCTCTTACTATCTTATTATAATTGATTGTTTTGATTGATTAAAGTAATGGATAAAATTGCTTAACGCAACCACCATTATACATTATACACTTCGTAGTTAGTAAAACTACACAAGACCAGGTGATTTTGTCTTTTATCATCGTTGTGCCACGACTGTGGATTAAAGCTTTAGAACACACAGCAAGGTGTTGTTGATATCACAGACAGAAGATATTCTATGTAAAAAAATTCAGTTCTGTTCCAGCGCACTTTGTGACCACATTAAGCATGACATGCATACCAATTACAAATGTAAAAGTCCTGTATTCACACCTTGTGAAGACAATTCCAATACAGTGTATGTTGTTGATGTTTTCTCTGTGGATGTCTATGTAAGTTATATGTGACATTTATCAGTAGAGCCGTGTTATAGATACGAACGCCATACTGAAACCAGTAATACAAGTTACGACCTAAACAATGCGCCTGTTAGGTACGATATAACAACGTCAATCCCCCTCGCTTTCATACAATGTATTTAAAACTAATCAGGTTGTACAATATTCTAATGACCACAAAAAACCACTAATCTGATTGTCCTACTATCAAGTCACTTTTAATCTGGTTACCCCACTCTACAGCCACCACTAATCTGGTTACCCCACTCTACAGCCACCACTGATCTGGTTACCCCACTCTACAGCCAACACTGATCTGGTTACCCCACTCTACAGCCACCACTAATCTGGTTAACCCACTCCATAGCCACCATTAATCTGATTGTCCTACTATCATGTCTCTTCTAATCTGGTTACCCCATTCTACAGCCACCACTAATCTGGTTACCCCACTCTACAGCCACCACTTATCTGGTTACCCCACTCTACAGCCACCACTAATCTGGTTACCCCACTCTACAGCCACCACTAATCTGGTTACCCCACTCTACAGCCACCACTAATCTGGTTACCCCACTCTACAGCCACCACTAATCCGATTGTCCTATTATCATGTCTCTTCTAATCTGGTTACCCCATTCTACAGCCACCACTTATCTGGTTACCCCACTCTACAGCTACCACTCATCTGGTTACCCCACTCTACAGCCACCACTTATCTGGTTACCCCACTCTACAGCCACCACTAATCTGGTTACCCGACTCAACAGCCACCACTAATCTGGTTACCCCACTCTACAGCCACCACTAATCTGATTACCCCAATCTACAGCCACCACTAATCTGGTTACCCCACTCTACAGCCACCACTAATCTGGTTACCCCACTCTACAGCCACCACTAATCTGGTTACCCCGCTCTACAGCCACCACTAATCTGGTTACCCCACTCTATAGCCACCACTAATCTGGTTACCCCACTCTACAGCCACCACTAATCTGGTTACCCGACTCAACAGCCACCACTAATCTGGTTACCCCACTCTACAGCCACCACTAATCTGGTTACCCCACTCTATAGCCACCACTGATCTGGTTACCCCACTCTACAGCCACCACTAATCTGGTTACCCCACTCTACAGCCACCACTGATCTGGTTACCCCACTCTACAGCCACCACTGATCTGGTTACCCCACTCTACAGCCACCACTAATCTGGTTACCCGACTCTACAGCCACCACTTATCTGGTTACCCCACTCTACAGCCACCACTAATCTGGTTACCCCACTCTACAGCCACCACTAATCCGATTGTCCTACTATCATGTCTCTTCTAATCTGGTTACCCCATTCTACAGCCACCACTTATATGGTTACCCCACTCTACAGCCACCACTCATCTGGTTACCCCACTCTACAGCCACCACTAATCTGACTAAGTATGGAGCCAAACCATCACTAATCTGGTTGTCTTATTAGCAAGTCAACATTCAACATAGATTTCTTTATCTGAGATTTGTTTTGACTACAACAGTTCCTCACCAATCTCAACGACTCAGTAGACATCTACAGATAAGAGACACACATCACTTAAAAGTTATGACATGGCCATCCATCTTAAAAGATGTCAGTGTGACCAACAAAATTTACCGAGTCGAGGAAATGATATTAAACAGTTCTATAACTGCGGTTAAGCGTGGAAAACTGATATTATCGTCAGCCAAATATAATTACATTTACATACTACTACATTATAGTGTATATCTAAAGATCGACAAATACAAAACACATTAACACACTAGTTTTTACCAAGCAGTAGGAATGTATGGAAGTATGAGAACATACTTTTTAGCATGGTCTGGTCTGGTCTCATTGGTCTGGTCATAGAGTAATATCATCATTTATCTAGTTGTTTTACTTTTCAGTCAACACTAACCTGGTTGTCTCACTATCAAGCACCAGTAATCTAGTTACTCCACTCTACAGCCACCACTAATCTGATTGTCCTACTATTTCAATCCTAATCTAGTTACCCCACTCTACAGTCAACACTAACCTGGTTGTCTCACTATCAAACACCACTTATCTAGTTACCTCACTCTACAGTCAACACTAACCTAGTTGTCTCACTATCAAGCACCAGTAATCTAGTTACCCCACTCTACAGCCACCACTAATCTGATTGTCCTACTATTTCACTCCTCATCTAGTTACCCCACTCTACAGTCAACACTAACCTGGTTGTCTCACTTTCAAACACCACTAATCTAGTTACCCCACTCTACAGTCAACACTAACCTGGTTGTCTCACTATCAAGCACCAGTAATCTAGTTACCCCACTCTACAGTCACCACTAACCTGGTTGTCTCACGAGCCATGAGTTTCATTACATGTTTTCAAGTGAAACACAGAAAAATATCTTATGGATGAAAGTGCTATATTTCTCTGAAAAATAACATATTTGTTTTTTTTAACAAATTGAACGAACACCTTTGCCGACTAACACCGCTGTAAAGAGAGAACACAAATCATCTCGTAAAACTGACAAATCAGAAAGTCAGAAATCTGAAGAGTTTGTTTACTAGCAGCCTGACCTTCATTTTCATGGTAAACCCAATCCCCAGCCAAACGTCTTGAAAGTAGAATTAACCATTTCAAGAGGATTCGTGTCCTCAACATGGACAGCTTTAGACTGCCGCCATATTGTCAGCCACATAGTAACTTCTCACAGCTTAAACTCTCAGAATGTTTAGCAACAAATTTTGTCTGTAGTGACATAGTTTTACATTGAAATCTATTTTTGTGTTTACATATTTTTAATTATTTAAAAATCGAACAATATTTTGTAGTTATCATGAGTAGTGTCCGCTATAAACATAGTCAGCTTTGTCCTTTCTGCCCTAAATATGCCAGTAAATGGACTGTTTTGTTTGTGAAAATGTACTACATGTACATAGAATAAGTGAATTTCACTCGTTTGTCAAACATTATTTGTATCTTTCACTCGTGTTGCGCACTCGTGAAAAATACTTAAATATTAGACACTCTTGTGAAATATATTTGTTATTTCTGAAGGCACTATAAAATATTCTCTATATATTCACAATGATGATGTATCGTTTTAGTATCCTAATTTGGAAACAAACAATGTCGAGAAACGAAAGTTATCGTTTGAATCCGGTACTAAACCTGGTGATGATGACAATGGCGATGACGTTCTTCCGGCTATCACTATCACAGATGTAAATGACGTCACGACGGATGAAGAGAAAGATGGCGGGCTCATTTACAAAATCAGTGACCCCGTACCAATTCATCTCACCGTTCTCTTTGCGTTACAGGTAATGCAGCGTTTATGATCGTTCAAAGAGTTTGAAGATGAATTGATGGAATTAGACTAAAATAACTTCTAGAATTTGTCTTACTGATAAGTTATCAGTAAGTTTTAATACCCTCTGCCACCTAGAAAAGCTAACACAGGCTGAAGAAATCGGTACAAACAGGCAAGCAATTCGTACGGAGAAATTATTGAATATTTTTGCAATCCAACGACACACCATCCAGACATTTGCTCCTAAAATAAGCCCTCCTCCTCTTAGATTTTGGACATAGTCCATTCATTTAATTCAGTGTGTCGTTTACATATTTTCTGCAGCAAGCCCTGTTGTCCCTGTCCACGTCACTGGCTGTGTCTCTGTTAGTGGCCCAGGTTGTGTGTGCCGAGGACAATGAAGACTTCAAGGCCAGACTTCTTAGTTCAACCTTGTTTATGAACGGCATCACAACCCTCCTAATGGTCACGTTGGGAATAAGGTAAAGTAGAGACATCATAATACTTTCTATTGTCACATTTAGAATAAGGTAAAGTAGAGACATCATAATACTTTCTATTGTCACATTGAGAATAAGGTAAAGAGGAAACATCATAATACTTTCTATTGTCACTTTGGAAATAGTTAAATCAGAGCCTTTCTTGTGGTCACATTGAGATTAAGGTAGAGGAATTGCGTCACAGCCCTTCTTGCGCAATCTCTCTCAGAGTGCATTGTGTTATCCTAATAACACCTCTGTGACGGCTCCCGCCATTTCAAGATTCTTGATAAACGGATTTGTGTGAAATAATAAAGCATTTCATTACTTTTCTGTTTTGTAATTTGTATAATTATTTTAAAAATAAATATTTGTTCATCTGGAAAACGACCTCATTAGATTATATGGTTATAAACGTTATGGATTATATCGCGGAAGAATAACTTTGAACAGTCAGTCATCAAACGTCATGTTTACATTTTGTACTTTCACTTTTCAATACCGACGTGTTCTTAAGATACCTGTTCATATACACTGATATCAGTGATAGCTGACAGTAAATTGGCCACAATGCTGATCGATGACATACAAAACAGTCTACAGCTGTGTCTTACTTTGGTGCAGTTAGGGATGCCGCCATAGTTCTGCACGACCTTCAACTTTGACCCTGACCACAAGGTCAACTATTGGTAGTCCGTGGGCTGTTTACAGAGGTGTATTGTGACTGTTTTAACGAACAACAAATCTGGTAGCGATGACCTCTTACGGTCACAAAGGGACTAAGGTACAAATGAATGGCGTTACGGTCGTTCTCGTGGTCTTCTAGGGAATAAGGTAAAGTAATGGCATTACAGCCCTTCTTATGATCATACTGGGAATAAGGTAAAGTAATGGCTCCACAGCCCTTCTTATGGTCATACTGGGAATAAGGTAAAGTAATGGCATTACAGCCCTTCTTATGATCATACTGGGAATAAGGTAAAGTAATGGCTCCACAGCCCTTCTTATGCAGATTTACCATTCCTGAACAGTCACAATACACCGCTGAAAACGGCACACGGACTACCAATAGTCTGTCGTCGGGACAAATATGCGGCATCCCTGACAACACCAACAAAAGAAACACCTCAAGACTATTCGAGCAGCATTAACAATGATATTGGTGCTTTCGGAGAGGAAATCTGTTGTCAGTACAGTGGCCAAATCACCATGAATGATCGCTGATATCACAGTATATGAACATGTATCTGGAGATCTTATAGTAGTGAAAGTGCAAAATGTAAACATGACGGTTGTTAACTGTTTAGAAAAATCACTCCCAAGATTCTTCGTCTCGCATGACGCAAAACCACGTGTTGTGAGATTGTCTAGAATTTATCAATCCTAGAATAGTAAATCTACCTCGACATGTAAACAACAAAAGTTGGAGAAACAAAACGGTTGTTGTCTAGTAACGGGAAATTCAATAAGGATAATCGATATCGTCATTGCTGTCATACTGATTCGTGGAAATTTATCTACCTCGTGGAAATTTATCTACCTCGTGGAAATCAGTACTTAGTGGAAATCTGTACTTCGTGGAAATCAGTACTTAGTGGAAATCTGTACTTAGTGGAAATCAGTTCTTAGTGGAAATCTGTACTTCGTGGAAATCAGTACTTCGTGGAAATCTGTACTTAGTGGAAATCAGTACTTAGTGGAAATCTGTACTTAGTGGAAATCAGTTCTTAGTGGAAATCAGTACTTAGTGGAAATCTGTACTTAGTGGAAATCAGTACTTAGTAGAAATCTGTACTTAGTGGAAATCAGTACTTAGTGGAAATCTGTACTTCGTGGAAATCAGTTCTTAGTGGAAATCAGTACTTAGTAGAAATCTGTACTTAGTGGAAATCAGTTCTTAGTGGAAATCAGTACTTAGTGGAAATCTGTACTTCGTGGAAATCAGTTCTTAGTGGAAATCAGTACTTAGTAGAAATCTGTACTTAGTGGAAATCAGTTCTTAGTGGAAATCAGTTCTTAGTGGAAATCAGTACTTAGTGGAAATCTGTACTTAGTGGAAATCTGTACTTAGTGGAAATCAGTTCTTAGTGGAAATCTGTACTTAGTGGAAATCTGGAAATCTGTACTTAGTGGAAATCAGTACTTAGTAGAAATCTGTACTTAGTGGAAATCAGTTCTTAGTGGAAATCAGTACTTAGTGGAAATCTGTACTTCGTTGAAATCTGTACTTAGTGGAAATCTGTACTTAGTGGAAATCAGTTCTTAGTGGAAATCTGTACTTAGTGGAAATCAGTTCTTAGTGGAAATCTGTACTTAGTGGAAATCTGTACTTAGTGGAAATCAGTTCTTAGTGGAAATCTGTACTTAGTGGAAATCTGTACTTAGTGGAAATCAGCACTTAGTGGAAATCTGTACTTAGTGGAAATCAGTACTTAGTGGAAATCTGTACTTCGTGGAAATCTGTACTTAGTGGAAATCTGTACTTAGTGGAAATCAGTACTTAGTGGAAATCTGTACTTCGTGGAAATCTGTACTTAGTGGAAATCAGTACTTAGTGGAAATCAGTACTTAGTGGAAATCTGTACTTCGTGGAAATCTGTACTTAGTGGAAATCTGTACTTTCTTTTGTTATATTATCACGTCAGTTTATTTGGTTGCCTTTAAAACTGCTTTTGTGTCTTCTAGACTGTTGCGGCCTTCAGTTTCAATTTGGCGTATTTTGGATATCCAAACCTTTTCCTTTAACGTCTATTTCTGTGTGGCTTTGTGCCGATTCTGGTATTCCATACACATACATTCCTTTTAATTCTATTGCCTTATGCATTGATGTACTTTCAGTAGAGATGTGTTTCGTTAATTGTCACAAATGCATTTACAGATTACCGCTGTACCAGGGAGCAACACCGGATTATGTGGCGCCCTTACTGGCCATGGCAGATATAGACAAAGACAGGTGTAACAACACACAGCCTTTCACAGGTAACAGTACTGGTAGAATTTTACAAAGATATCACATATCTGAAAGCAGTTTACGGGCTACCTGGTGATTCCTATCTTGAACTGACAATTAAACTCTACAAACATCCATTAAGACTGAGGTTCCATTTCAGTTTTCAACAACATCACTAACATGACAGAGACGGTGTTCCCTGAAGGTACCGAGGAAACCATTCTACAGGCAGTCCAAGGGGTATGAATACTGTCATATACAAGTATAAAAGTACCATATGGTACCTTCTATTTTATCACTGCCAGCATTTAGCATTAACAGTGGAAATGAGAACGTGAGGACACAATTATTCCGACAAGTCTCAATAATTCAAAATTCACTCTTAAACAAAAGCAAAGAAAGATGATTTTTTACGGATTTTCCGACCTTCGATAGACAGCTGTTCTTTTCCATGTTAAAATGAAGAAACAACTCACAGTACACTGTATGGTAATTCAAACACTTTATTTAAAAGGACAAAAATGGATTTCTTGAAAGTATGCCTCATACAATATGTATCCAGGTTTTTGCATAATTCGAAATCAGTCTTAATGCAGGGAAAGTAATTGATAATGTATCAGTTTTATGCTTGTTATTAAGATGAAATACACATATAAAATAAATGAATAAATAAATGGAGTTTATAGCTAATTACATTTTTTGTACATTTTAGTTACAAGGCAGCCTATTGGCTGCTGGTGCCATACACTTCCTGATAGGAGCCACGGGATTGGTTGGAGTGCTGCTGAGATTTATCGGACCTATCACCATTGTTCCGACCATCCTCTTGATCGGTATTTACATGGTCAAGTCCATCACAAAGTTCGCGCAGTTCCACTGGGGCATTTCTTTGATGTAAGGCGAAAACAGCAGTCGTATACATGTTATATACATCACAAGGCGAAAACAGGAGTCGTATACATGTTATTTACATCGCAAGGCGAAAACGGCAGTCGTATACATGTTATATACATCGCAAGGCGAAAACGGCAGTCGTATACATGTTATATACATCACAAGGCGAAAACGGCAGTCGTATACATGTTATATACATCACAAGGCGAAAACGGCAGTCGTATACATCACAAGGCGAAAACGGCAGTCGTATACATGTTATATACATCACAAGGCGAAAACGGCAGTCGTATACATGTTATATACATCACAAGGCGAAAACGGCAGTCGTATACATGTTATATACATCACAAGGCGAAAACGGCAGTCGTATACATGTTATATACATACATCGTATACATGTTATTTACATCAAAAGGCGAAAACGGCAGTCGTATACATGTTATATACATCACAAAGTTCACGCAGTTCCACTGGGGCAATTCCTTTATGTAAGGCGCAAACTGCAGTCGTATACATGTTATATACATCACAAAGTTCACGCAGTTCCACTGGGGCATTTCTTTGATGTAAGGCGCAAACAGCAGTCGTATACATGTAGCAGTTGCTGTGAGGTTATAATGAATTATCACTGATGTTAATTAGATCAAATATAGCTAATGTGATTGCAGAGAAACTATGATAGAAAAACATAGAAACAGTTACCAGATGTGGAATTATGACGCTGCACAATAAATTACATTTCAGGACATGTGCCATTGCTATTATACTGTCGTTATACCTCGCAAAGAGAGAGATGCCGATACCTGTGTACACAAGGAAAAAACGATGTCACGTGATCCGTTATCCTCTACATCAAGTGTTCGCTGTAAGTAACGTGTGAAGTAGGTAGGTGTAGGTGTCTCTATGGAGAACCAAAGTGAGAAACCGTGCCAAAATATAGTTTTGGTATGTATGAATGTGTAACTTGATTATTTGAAATTGAAGTTTCAGTTTCAGTTTTCGATCATATTTTGTGATAAGGAAAGACAGTAAGAATCCAACCTAGATGCAATACTGTATATCTTGTCCTATCTTCGCGAGAGTGAAATATCTTGTAACTTTCTTCTCCGGTACCAAGATATCTGTATAACCAAAGCATTCAACTCCATATCAGCATATAACTTACAAAGTAAATTATTAAATAAAATCTAGTAAAACTGTAGGTATAATTCGACGTAATCAAATCAAAGTTGGGAGCCGGTCACATCACAGTATCGTTTGTGGTATGTTCAAAAAAAGGGAGGTAATTCTAACAGATAAATAGTACTTGCATATATTTAGGTATCCAGTGCTTCATTTATGCAAGTTAGCAAATTTTACGCCTTTTTTTGTTTGTTTGTTTGTTTTTTTTTAAGTTTGTGTTTTTACTATTTATGTATATATACAGATACTGATCGCTCTATTGGCTGGGTGGCTTCTTTGTGGTATACTAACGGCGGCCGGGGCGTTCAGTACAGCCAGGGACAGTCAGGACTATTATTCTAGGACAGATGCAAGAATTGACGTCATCAATCGCGCCAGTTGGTTTTACTTTCCCTATCCTGGTAAGGCTAAAAGTACCCGTCGGGTACAGAGTGGTTTCCATTACTCTCTCCTAATACACAATGATAACATGATTTATGTCATTTACCATACAGAAAGTAGGAGAAATACCACGCAGGAAAGGCAGATACGTTTGAGAAACCAGATACTACGGAACGCTTTTATTCTTGTCATCACATTTGGTTTCCCTCCTGTAACACGGAAAATGTACAGTTTCCCCAGTTCATGTTTGCCTTCAGAAAATCATAGCTTTGGACGTTTGTATAATACACAAGACATAGTTTTATACTTTACACAAGCCTTCTCTTTTAGGTCAGTTTGGGAAAATAAGCTTCAGCATATCAGCGTTTGTTGGTTTCCTCGTGGCAACGATTGTTTCCATATTGGATTCAATAGGTGACTACTACGCATGCGCTGCCACTTGCAATGTTCCACCACCTCCTGCTCAAGGTGTTAATCGCGGTATCGCCATTGAAGGATTGTGTAGCGCCCTTTCAGGAGCAGTTGGGTGTGGTCACGCCACAACAACGTATGGCGGTAACATTGGAGCAATAGGTTTAACGAGGGTATGTCAATGTAATAAAGTAAAAATCAACATTAACCTCCAAGATAGGAAAGAACTGCAAAGGTGCGTCAAAACGTATCCATTAAATTCTCTTTGGTTCAAACAACGATTCTATGCCAAACGTGAACAAAACCCTGATAGTTGTGATATATGGAATTACGTTGATTACGGTTTTGAGTTCGCTAAGGATCCTTCTTTAAATGTGCAATAAGTTGAAGCTTTTGGAACAAAGGGCCGGGATTGAGCATGGAATCTGAGAATCTTTCACTCAAGTGATTTCTATGTATATCTGTAACCTTCTATCCCTTAAAGTTGGTACCGTGACCATATCCGTAGTTTTTTCCAAATGAAATTTTGTATTTGGTGTTTTACTTATTCATGTAGCCAATTCTGAAACGTTTGGGAGAACCGATCGTCAGCTTATTTAATCAGTACGTGTCTTCTCAAGCAATTTGATTGGTTAATTTTCTATTTCAGGTTGGAAGCCGATGGGTTTTCATCACTGTTGCTATCATCTATATAGTGTTTGGACTCATCGGGAAAATATCCGCTGTTTTTATCACCATACCGTATCCTGTATTAGGAGGCGTTCTCATCGTTATGTTTGGTGTCTTCAATGGTGTTGTCCTGTCCAATCTTAAGTCTGTAGATCTGTCGTCTACTCGGAACCTCGCGATCATCGGAACCTCTCTTCTGGTTGGCTTGATGATCCCACACTGGGTGGAAGAATACGAAAACGTCATAAACACAGGTGAAACAATTATGGCCTGAATGTTGTCACAAATAAAATGTCTGGGAGATTGTACAAAAGACACACAAATGAATGGCATCGTCTGGTACAAATTTTAGAATAGATTAAGACAAACTGAATACTTTGCTTTAAATTCACATGGCGGCTGTCGTAGGCCTACTTGAATCACACGATGTAAAGTTACCGAAACATCTTTATTTACCTTGTACAGTTAAAGAATTTTTATTGCAAATCTTTTTATTACTTATTTACTAGTTTGACCGCATTTCACCAGTTTTTGGCTTTTTACACAATACAATTATGTCATGGCTATTATCTCACTACCGTCGACAATGATATATGTGAATAGGAATTCTGTCTAGTCGAGTAAGCTATTATTTAGGCTTATATTACAATTGTCCTAAGAAATCATATCATCGTTTTACTTTCACAATATATATGTTGTTCAGGTAATAAAGAAGCAGATGACGTCATCACGATGTTGCTAGGCAACCCAAACCTCGCTGGTGGTGTCCTCGCTTGTTTCCTTGACAACACAATTCCAGGTATTTCCTCACGGCTTCATCAATCATTGATACTTAAACAATAATATCATGATGAATAAAGCAATGATGTCGCCAACATCCATTCGTCCTCATTCCTCATTAGCAGGTTTCAGAAGGATGCGTGTTTACAACAGTATATAGCCTTAGTATTGAACATTGTTTCATATTTTAGGTATTGGCAACGTAACGGAAGCCAGCGTGATTTCCTTGTGGTTTAAGCAAATATTTGGATCAAAATGTGTCTAAACCGTCTGTATATTTGATAGGTTTAAGGTGTCGACATGAAAGCATCGATGACTTTATTCTCTTCTTTTATAACTACATCATTAAACCAAAATTTCTTTTTAATTGGTATTTTTATTGCGAATTAAACCATACGTAATCGAATACCATCTAATGTTACCTTTCTTCATTAGGCTCCAGAGAAGAGCGAGGAATCGCGGCCTGGGCTACACCAGACGATACCAGTTCATCCGCCACTACTGCTTCAGACTTCAGTGAGGGATATGAAGTTTATAATCCTATTTTGTTTGATAAGTACAGCAATTCCAAAATTTTACGGTTCTTGCCTTTCATGCCGAATCCTCTTCAGGAAAATGCCAAGAAACATCGCAGTTTATCGCATGATTTCGGGAGAAGGCGAAGTTTGAGTGGTCCAGCCGTGTTGACATCCACGCGATGAGCCCGACTTACAACAATATATTCTAGAGTTACTTAATGATTGATATTCCTGTCATCTTGACTTTAAGATGTTCACGCAGAAGGGTTGAAAGACTGAAGCAGTTCAGAAGTTTTCATCGTGACTTCATGACAGTCTTGATCCGGCAGTCCTGGTCTCATGGAGGATGAAGTCTCGGCTTCATAAACATGACTTATTGGCCACACCGTCTTGGTTTCAACACTGGATACTAGGGAAGTGAAATTTGGGATTTTTCAATGACTTCAAGGTGGAATGTATTGGTTTCCACAAACTGGCGTGGAAGTTTCGAAGTTAACATGTACATTATGTCTTTATGACAAAACTGTCTTGAGTTCCACACTTTCACGAAGGAATCCGAACCTTTTCTGTCACTTCACTACAGAGCTTTACAGAATTTGTGTATGAGAGATTAGGTATGGTAAACACACTATGCTCCACATGGCATTTGGCATTTGTGTAGGAAGTTTAGAGATATTTTGTATCAAAGACAATAACAACAGGCGTGTCTTCCATTTAACCTGTATTATACAATAAGATGATCTCTAACAAAGACAATACATGTCTTTCAACTGTTCTTTACAAAAAGTATCACAAAATTCCTTTTACTCTACATATACAACAATATATTCAGCATAATTTATATACTATATAATAAAGTATACAATCGTGCCTATAAGAATGCAGCTTGCTGTATACATATATTCTACAAACCAGTTGATCTTTGCATTATCTGTTCTGCAAAATTTGTCATGTTTTTTGCAAATCCAATTTCTAAAGCAATCATGTTCTAGTAATAGTTGCAGTAAATTTCTTTTATACAATGACCATTAAAAATACTATGGTTATCATGTTGCTATGCTGTATAATGATTATACCTATGTACATATAGCGTAGTTTAAAGGGAGTAACATGCATTAGTTTGCATATTTATGATAAGGATTCGGACCTCCCCCGTTTATATTGGATTTCTAAAACTCACATGAATCCATATAAAGAACGTTTTATTGCTGGCTCGTCTAGATGGTCAACTAAGCCTTTGTCACAACTACTAACCACCCTTCTTAGTGCTGTCAAATCTGGGTTACAGTCTTATTGTGATACGGTTTACTCAAGAAGTGGAATTAATAGTAAATTCGTTCCCTTGTTATACCAGCTTTCTTCATCAACAAACGTGAACGACAGTGCAAGTTTATGATTGTGATCTATACCGAAGCATATTTCGTGTAAAATACGCCCAAATCAAAGAAGAAATATGCGAAGAACGAAATCATAAAAAAATGATCGAGTTTCTGGTCGAAAACATCTTCGTCGAGTTTGGTGGTAAGATCTTCTAACAGACATATTTAAGGAGACTAACTACTGGATGACTTGTTTTTGTTTTCATACGTGCCAGATTTTTAAAGAGCATATTAAAACAGATAAAACAGATAACAAAGACCTTGCAAAGTCGTTTTATATAACTTTCAGGTATATTGATGACGTCTTGTCTTTAACAAAAAAACAACATATTTTGCCGTAGGCTTATTGAATTTAAGTTTGGATTATGATGACGTTATCATGCTGATAGCTTCTTGTTGTTTTTCGCAATAAAAACATCCTACGTGGAGAATCAGTCCAAACGACTTTGGCTATCCGCGATTTTATATATGTCTTGTTTGCAGTCGACGCTATCTATCTGAAAAATGCTCTTATATGAAGATTGTACAAAAGACACACAGGTGAAAACACCTTTCAATACAAATTTAGAGTCTGATACAGCTGAATTTAACTGCACCACATAGCTGTTGGACTCATTAGTGAAGCTAAGGGATTAAACATTGAAACCTAGGAAACCTGGGGAAAATTAAAACTGGTCGAAAGAAATGTTAAATCTTGATTTGGAGGTGCAATAAATTTCATTACACACACACACACACACACACACACACACATACACACACACACACATCTATATCTATATATATATATATATATAATTGAAAATATCATAGGTTCACGTGCATATTCCATATTGAACCGTGCCACTATTCTAATGAATTAAAACGTATGGTTGCGGTTAACCTTTGGGACTAATTAAGTAAATGTATAGTCCACCGTAGGGATCGGGATGCAAAATACTGATTTTCGTGGGAAACGCCGTACTACAAATCTCGTGAATGGAGCTTGACACATTTATATATCCTTGGGGACATATTCATTCTCTCCATACATGTACATGTATGTTACATTAAGACAAACGCAGTAGTGACTTTTTCTTTTCCAGAATATTGTAGTAGGTATTGGGTAAGAGTTGTCATATATGAATACACGCAATGGAACTTGTAGATATCTTAATCGTAAATATGTGATTTTCGTAGTCTACATCACACAGTACATCTCAAGGAAACGACAACACTTACTGTAAGTTTATCCGAGTGTTTGCAACAAGTACTAGGAGTTTCCTTACCTTTGTGAACACGCATCACCGGTCACGAACTTTCCAATCGAGTGACGTTACCTGGTCAGTACCAAAGATAGTATATTTGAATACATGTCTCCCTACTATTTAATTTCATCCTAATTGTAGAATTGACCTACTTGAAAGTGGCTCATTGGCATAAATATAAACACTTGGACATCAATTCTATAGAGATGTAAACATCTGGCATGACACCATATCGCTGCTGGTGCCATCACCGCTGAGCTGTGATGTTTGACTGGATAATAATAAAAATATCGCGACCTTCATCGTGAGGAGATAATCATTGAAATGTCTAGGATATTATCTATAGTTGTAACATGTATGAATGACGATGTAACTTAGAGGGCAAAACACACTAACCAGTTACTGGTACAATTTTGCAGCATATAGACTGATAGGCATTTACTGATAGAGATGTTACACAATAACAAGAGATCCCGGGGATCTTGGCGCCCACTATAGTTTGATCTTTATTTGCTCGTATTGATAATAAATTTGAACATTCCTTTGCAGAAACAGTGATCATAATCTTGAGATAATCTATCTCAGGATAGCATGAGAGAGATCCATTCAGTATTTCTTAAGAAATAGCGATATCAATCTTTACTAGGCGAGATCTAAGATGGCTGCCTTTCGGCCATATTAAGAGAACTTATACATAAAATTAAAAAAAATCTGTTCAGTATTTCTCAAGAAGTGAAGAAAAGAAACTTTCGAAATCAAAATAAAAGACAGTCGCCTGTTGACCATTTTCTTTTCTGATCAGTACCAAACAGGCACAACAAAGAATCAAGAGAAACATACACATGAAATCTGAGAAAATTCTCTGCTGAGTTCGTTAGAAATAGGAAAACAAACTTTCAAAGTGAATATCCAAGATGGCCGCCTGTCAGCCATTTTCTTTTGTTTTGATCGGTCTAAAAATCAAAATGTCACAACTAGGAACAAAGGGGAACCTACATATGAAATCTGAGAAGGATCCATCCCACACTTCTCAAGAATTAGGGATAACAAAAAATGTTTACGGACAGATGAAGGGACAACGCTCCACAGACCATGGATCTGATGATGGTGGGCTAAAACCCGAAATATAGATAAATTCTTAATAGTTCACACAGAAAACAAACAATATCAATGTTGGCAATCTATTTGTTTACTGAGAGTCTACATACAACAGAACTGTCACTATTATCACATGTACAGAGATCTGCACCATTAACACACAAACAGAAGTGTGTGTACAATGTATTAGAGTGTATTATACATCACAGTGTTGACATATTGTAGTACAAAACATGAACAGTGTAAACAAATATGCCATTTATAATGAACAAGTTCATTGTACACAAATTATTGATGGTGCATAGAACATGTACAGTGTTGATATAACATACACTGTAAACAAAAATTATACAATGTACATGAATCATACAATGTATATAGAACACATACAATGTACAAAAACATACAGAACATAGATTGTGTGAAATACAATGTATACAGAACACAATTAGTGTAAACAAAACATACAAAGTATTTAGAACATGAACAGGAAACATAAATTATGCAATGTATAAAAAATATTGTACAGTGGTGTACAATAAGCATTGCACAGAGTCAATAAAGTGTACACAAAACAAATAATGTAAACAGAAAATGTACAGTGTACACAAAACAAATAATGTAAACAGAAAATGTACAGTGTACACAAAACATATACAGTGTACACAAAAATGTACAGTGTATACAAAAAATATACAGTGTACACAAAACATGAACGGTAAACACAAAACATGTTCAGTGCACACAAAACATGTACAGTGTACACAAAACATGAACAGTGTACACAAAACATGTAATGTAAACAGAATATGTAGTGTACATAAAACATACATTGTATACTGAATATGTAGTGTACAAAAAACATGCACAGTGTAAACAAAATATGTAGTGTACACAAAACGTGTACAGTGTACACAAAACATGAACAGTGTACACAAAACTTGACAGTGTACACAAAACATGTACAGTGAACACAAAACATACAATGAAGAGAGGATGTGCAGTGTACATAAAACATGTACAGTGTACACAAAACCTGCAGTGTACACAAAACCTGTACATTGTACACAAAACATACAATGAAGAGAAGATGTACAGTGTACACAAAACATGTACAGTGTACACAAAACATACAATTAAGTAAAGATGTACAGTGTACACATAACAAGTACAGTGTACACAAAACATGAACAGTGTACACAAAACATATACAGTGTACACAAAACATGTACAGTGTACACAAAACCTGCAGTGTACAGAAAACAAGTATAGTGTACACAAAACATACAATGAAGAGAAGATGTACAGTGTACACAAAACATGTACAGTGTAAACAAAACATGTACAGTGTACACATAACAAGTACAGTGTACACAAAACATGAACAGTGTACACAAAACATACAATGAAGTGAACATGTACAGTGTACACATAACAAGTAGAGTGTACACAAAACATGAACAGTGTACACAAAACATGTACAGTGTACACAAAACATATATAATGTACACATAACAAGTAGAGTGTACACAAAACATGTACAGTGTACACAAAACATGCACAGTGTACACAAAACATGAACAGTGTACACAAAACATACAGTGCACACAAAACATGTAGTGTACACAAAACATACAATGAAGAGAAGACGTAGAGTGTACATGAAATATGTACAGTGTACATAAAACATGTACAGTGTACACATAACAAGTACAGTGTACACAAAACATGCACAGTGTACTCAAAACATGCAGTGTACACAAAACATGTACAGTGTACACAAAACATGCAATGAAGAGAAGATGTACAGTGTACACAAAACAAGTACAGTGTATACAAAACATGTACAGTGTACACAAAACATGTACAGTGTACACAAAACTTACAATGAAGAGAAGATGTACAGTGTACACAAAATATGTACAGTGTACACAAAACATACATTGAAGAGAAGATGTACAGTGTACACAAAACATGTACAGTGTACACAAAACATACATTGTATACTGAATATGTAGTGTACAAAAAACATGCACAGTGTAAACAAAATATGTAATGTACACAAAATGTGTACAGTGTACACAAAACATGAACAGTGTACACAAAACTTGACAGTGTACACAAAACATGTACAGTGAACACAAAACATACAATGAAGAGAGGATGTGCAGTGTACATAAAACATGTACAGTGTACACAAAACCTGCAGTGTACACAAAACCTGTACAGTGTACACAAAACATACAATTAAGTAAAGATGTACAGTGTACACATAACAAGTACAGTGTACACAAAACATGAACAGTGTACACAAAACATACATTGAAGAGAAGATGTACAGCACACACATTACATAGAGTAAATATGTAACATGTATAATAAATGTGTACATTACATTCAGTGTATTGATATGAAGCTAATTACACAAAAATGGTAATGTGTTTATAAAACACATAGAGTGTAAACATCTGTATAGAAGTCATCCTAAAACTTATCTCTCAGAGTTACCCATACAGATCTCAGACATTGTAAAATTGTATCCTTGACCAAATATTTGATGTGAACACAGTTACAAAATATTATGAAATACACATAGGATCTTAAATTCTTTATTTCATACAATTTCATGAAATGAGTCTTAGAAGGTTTTATTTTTAAAAACCTTGGCAAAAAATTTCCTATGAAAAGAAAACATTTAACAAATTTAAGTTACATTTCATCAAAAACTCAGAAAAATTACAATTTGACAAGTTTTCAAGTAAACACGTGTGGGCCAAAATTAAAAGGAGGCAGCCATTTTTAATTCATGGTGTAATGTTGGCATCCATATCATGATATCACAATGGAGTTCTGATGGCAAAGCTAATGAAATCCACTCCAGGGTATCAAACTTTAGGGTAGTGGCATACACAAAAAAAAGATAAAATAAAGAATATGAATACTGCAAGAGGAAATATGTTGTTTTTAGTCAATATTTCTTTCCCCTGAAACAGCTAGCTTTTTAATTTAATGGAATTTAATGAAATCTGATGGACCCCATATTGTCATTTTGATCTTCAAACAGATGTCATGTGCAGCATTTAAGTCTGTTTATGCAGGTTTTTCTGAAATATCAACTAATGCAAATTATTTGAAATTAGTTCTCAATTTAAGATCTCCTCCATAAAGCAGGTGCAAAAAATATGTGTACAAATGTTAGTTGACTAAAGATGATGAAAATACAAATAATGTACAAGATTTACTTTCACAAGAATAGATATAATACAGCATACACCAACCCCTTGTTAATAAGTGACAAAGTACTGTCATAACAACAATCATTAATACAATATCGGAGGATATAACTACACGTCACTGGACAAGATTAAATCGCTGGAAAAATGGCAAAAGTTCTTCTAAAATTGTGAAGTAAAAATGCAGGAAAACCCTGCCAGTTGTACATTTCAATAAACAAGACTAGATGAAGTAAGTTACTAATTAAAGACAATTGATGAAGAAGTCTTATTTTGAGATGTCAGATATCAATTCCATGTAAGCTTTAACAGTCAGTAATCCTACTTTTTACAGATCTGCCAATTTTATCATGAATAAATACATGGAAACATAAGACAGAAGTAAAAATTCCTGTCTGTTACCTAGATCTGTAATGGTCCTATCAAACATGGAAACATAAAACAGAAGTAAAACTGCCTGTCTGTTACCTAGATCTGTAATGGTCCTATCAAACATAGAAACATAAATAGAAGTAAAACTGCCTGTCTGTTACCTAGATCTGTAATGGTCCTATCAAACATGGAAACATAAAACAGAAGTAAAACTGCCTGTCTGTTACCTAGATCTGTAATGGTCCTATCAAACATGGAAACATAAAACAGAAGTAAAACTGCCTGTCTGTTACCTAGATCTGTAATGGTCCTATCAAACATAGAAACATAAATAGAAGTAAAACTGCCTGTCTGTTACCTAGATCTGTAATGGTCCTATCAAACATGGAAACATAAAACAGAAGTAAAACTGCCTGTCTGTTACCTAGATCTGTAATGGTCCTATCAAACATGGAAACATAAAACAGAAGTAAAACTGCCTGTCTGTTACCTAGATCTGTAATGGTCCTATCAAACATGGAAACATAAAACAGAAGTAAAACTGCCTGCCTGTTACCTAGATCTGAAGGCACATAGACTAGTTCAGGTAGCTACACATACACACAGTAAAATTCTGTCTGTAAATAATGGCCAAGAGCGACATTAACATTTGTGCCATGCCGTAATGAGTTGTGTGAAATGTATCATATTGTACCTATAGAGAAGGAGGTAATTTAAAGTCAATAATTAAGATGGTGACAAATTTTGATGAGAATAATTTCAAGTTTCGATTTTTCTATCGGACATGTTAGTTGAATATTCTAAGATCACTTTCTATTTGGCTCCTTGCGATTGTTTTGAATGAATTTTTTTGATGCGCAAATTAAGAAATAGCAATAACAATCTTCACATGTCAGATCAAAAATGGTTGCCTGTCGGCCATTTTGTCTTTTTGATCAGTCTGAGAATGAAAAGAACACAGCAGCTTTGGATCAAAAGGAACCTTATAAAATTTGTAAAATATCCATTCAGTATTTCTCTAGAAACAAGAACAGTTAAGGACAAGATGACAGGCCCAGGGGGATGTAAAAAATGGGAGAGAAAAGTTAACAGAAGTATCTCTTATATCAAGTAAATGTTTATCACTGGTATAATGAATAACAATTTTTTTTATAAAAAGAGATAACAATCATTATGTAATGTAACAATATTGCTTTTGTATAGCCCGTATATCTAATTATATGTTATACACCACCCAATCACTGAAGACCTCATACCCACATCATCAATTTCTTCTGAAGAAAAATGCTGCAAGCAAAACACTGACTGATTTTTATAGAAAAAAAAAAATAAAAAATAAAAAAATTCAAATCCTAAACAAAAAATCACTTAAGTTTAAAAGTAACTGACCATTTGACTGACAAACCTTCGTACATAACAGCTAAATTGAAGGAATTAATGTAAGCATCCTATTTCAAATCATTACAGAAACTTGGCATCAATGCTGAACTCAATCATTTGTTATACTGAAAGTGGTTCAGCTTAAGACATTATGCATACTTGAACATTTGTTAAACACATCAGTGCGATTATTTTGGACATAATCCCACTCAAGTGTTTAATTACAGAACCTTGTAAGCCATAAATTACATGGGAAATGCATATTCAAAATTGATCAGAATTATAAAGTGTGGTTCAAAATGCCCGGTATAAAACATTATAACTATCTGTATTATGATAAGGAGGCTAGCACAACAACAGGCACTTGATGGCTTCTTTGTAACTCTTGTCTGTCCCAATAATGATATCACAATTTAGACGAATATCATGTTGTAGAAATGTTGTCCATCTACAGATGACTGTAATGCTGAATTTTTACTCAAAGCAATTTCCACTATGTACTTTGCTTTTTTTTACAGTACGTACCAAGTTGTTAAATTTTAATTGAAGCTGGTAATTTCAAAATAATTCATATATTACAATTTAAGGCATCATTCCACTGTTAAATGTTGTAACATTATTGTTTACAAAACAGATGTGACTGGTGTTTACATTACAAATACACTAAAACAATACATTATATCGCAGATGAGTGTGTATACACTTTTCTCGTTGTGTTGACCTTATCTGAGGTGTGTTGCTTCCAGAAAGTGATGTTTGTTTCCTATTAGGAGCAATTAACTATATATACATTCCAACATTGATGAAAAAATGAAAATTTTCATACCACTTCCTCAAGTAACAAAGGCATTCGTTTTTTAAAAATGCCAAATTTCTGCAGGTTGTTCCTATGTGCAAGAAAATAGGCATTTGTTCTTTGGCCCTACAGAAATCTAAGGAATTGGGTAATATTTTGTTCCAACATATCAAAAAAATAACTGAAGACTTTGTAACATTTGTTCATAAAACCAATTCTCTTAGAGATAACACTTACTTGTGTCAATACCTGATTCTTAGCAATACATTACTGACATAACCTTGTTCAAGCTAGCCCTGCACAGATCATCAACAAATAGAGTTTACAAACATACGAACCATCATTAAAAAAAGCAAACAAATATTGTCACAGTTTGATTTTAAGTAGAAAAGTGCATACTTTAACAACATATTACAGAAGATTGTAAGTGAAGATTACATTCAAACTCTAAGAAAGCCATACATTTTCAAAACATCGGTATCAACATAATCATCTAATAAACAAGTTAGATATTGAGAAAGTGGTTTTTGATTGACAGCATGCATCAATTAAAAACTAACAAAATTACAGAAAAAGTGGAATTGATTATATATGTAATATAAAAAACAAAAAATGCCTAATATTTGATTTATTAAATAAAGAACATCAAATTATAATAATTTTACAAACAAAAAATAGAAAAGGAATGTTCCCACAACCTTGGTCTATAATACATCACAAAGTATTTCTTCATGTATAAAAGTTATATAAAAACAAGGAACAGAATACACAGCAGTTTGTTCAAGAGTTGTCTCCCATTACATTACACTGAAGAGGTTGGTATTTTATAATCATAAAGATGGTTGTTAAAGAGTTGTCTCCCATTACATTACACTGAAGAGGTTGGTATTGTATGATCATAAAGATGGTTGTTCATGAGTTGTCTCCCATTACATTACACTGAAGAGGTTGGTATTGTATGATCATAAAGATGGTTGTTCAAGAGTTGTCTCCCATTACATTACACTGAAGAGGTTGGTATTGTATGATCATAAAGATGGTTGTTCAAGAGTTGTCTCCCATTACATTACACTGAAGAGGTTGGTATTGTATGATCATAAAGATGGTTGTTCAAGAGTTATCTCCCATTACATTACACTGAAGAGGTCGGGTTATATGATCATACAATCATACATGTTTGTTATAGTAATTATATAATCAGTTATAATCAAGAGTGACCTTTCATATACTGCCATAAGTTTAACAAGATGTATATCATAGCAGTTACCTTATATTTTACTTATGGTTTAAACATGCAGATGTTATTTATCAAGTATAAACACTTGCCAAATTCATATTTTCAAATCGTTATGTTTTATTTGATACAATACCTACAGTGGAATATTTAATCTTGTGACAAGTTCATACAGAGTAGTTTCCCCTTAATCAAACTGTTACCAAAGTAATTTGCTGAAGTGGATTACTTATCTCTGTTATATATATTATATTATATATTTCATCAAAAAGGCAAGCTTATTATAGAATGTGTAGGAACTCATGATTAATCCTTTTTACTCTGGGAAGCTTTGACTAAATATTCACTCTATACATCACTGTCCACAGGGAGAAACTCTTTAAAAGTCAAATTCAAATATTAGTAATGCCCTTGATATCTGTGACCTTGAAATGAAGGTCTAACAAAGACAGTGTTTCACCTGTTGTCAGTTATCATAGTCACTGATCCAGTGTCATCTCCCTATCTATCCATGATAAAGACATTCCAATCTTGTTTTAACAACAGAAGACACTAATTACCTAGTACTCCTTGATATTGGTTTGTCTCAGCATTTGATAAAATAACATGACTAGAGACAAAAGAATCGTGACAATGATTTGTTATAATAAACTTCAGTACCTATTCCAGCATATCACTACACATCATTTGATCTAATCAAGATGATATTGAACATAACAAAATAAATCTTTAAGAGACAACAAAAAACAATACATATTAAAGATAAAAGAGTGGTGATGTAAAATACAACAGTCTACACACAAAAACTGCCATTAAAAAGTACATAGTGATAGTAGGTAACACACATACCTATATAA
Organism: Ylistrum balloti; assembly: GCF_031769215.1. Taxonomy (NCBI): domain Eukaryota; kingdom Metazoa; phylum Mollusca; class Bivalvia; order Pectinida; family Pectinidae; genus Ylistrum; species Ylistrum balloti. The sequence continues at coordinate 49,172 of NW_026782467.1, read as the reverse complement.
CCCAAGAATTAAATCTATAGCTAGGCTATATATAATTCTCATGATGACACATCTATAAACAAAACCAGTGGTGTTATAACAATAAATTATCTTACAATGTCTCTAACCTTACCTGTCAGACTACGGAAACATTTAACTGTAGTACAAATTTTATAACAGCTTTAACTAAAACTTGTCAAGCTGTAAGGAAATTCAGAACACGAAAACGGTGACGAAAATTTTAAAGAAGAAATAAAATCTCAGATTGAACAACATTGCCTTTGAAAAAGCGTGCATATATAAAAATCCTTAACTGTCAACAATAAATGACAAATTCAATAGGTCAATGATAGAAAAATGGTTTACTCTCATAGCACTCACTCTGACTTATCAGATAGATGTTAGAAGGGAGATAACTCTATAGAATATCACATGTATAACATGTAAGGTAAGATATCACCTTAAGGTTTCAGTTGTGTAGTGTATAGATATCATATACAACAGTTTGAGATAAAAATCTACAACAACAAAAGTAGAATGATATAAATTGGGAAAAACGCATCAAATAAGCATTAAAATGATGATACTAGATTTGTCCACCGGTAAATTGAGGACTTTATATAACTATGGAAACACAGTAGGATTAAACACAGATAGTGGTGTAGTAACATATCACTAATTTGTATACAGCTCTATTGCAAACAGCTAATTGCATAAGTTGATATTATGCTGTCTTTATTGTTCATAAGTGTAGAATCTAAAACTATCACTGTGAAACTATATTAACACAAATCTCATAAGTTCCCAGGTTTGATATATTGTTAGGTCAGAACTCCCCCGTGTCATACAATTACAATCTGTGTGAGGCACGTCTTTCCCTCCAACATTTCGCTGATATCCTCCTGTAGGATATCCATGATTCGTTGTAGTTTGCGGGTTTTTGCTGCCGATGTTACAATCTTTGGCACTTTAATACTAGATACAGTCTCTTCTGTCTGAATCTTTGGCACTGTCTTTGAACTGCTTGCAAGGAGTTTCTCTACATCTGAATCTTCTATAACTAAAAATGCATCATCATCACCTTCAGCATCCTCTTCTTTATGTAAAACATCTTTTGCATTATCTTTGGTCTCATCAGACTGATCTTCAATGTCCTGTTGAAGTTTTAGTGAATCAACTTCTTGCTCTATCTCTTTCAAACATTCAGAAGATTCCTCAGGCTCATCAATGCTTGACCCCAGATGACATTTTGTAATGATACCACAACTATCCAACATAATGTTGTCATCATCTGCTTGGATAGTCTCATCAAATGATGATGTGGAGGTGCCTACAGTGGAGTCGTCCTGACTGTATGTTCTCTCCTTCACCAGTGCTGGTTTTGATTTCTTCTGTGTGAGCTCATCAGCAATCACGTCATCAGAGTTATTACTTCCATCTACAATATCCTCTTTTGATTTTGCACTTCCGAACCTCTTTGATAGACTTACATTTTGTAAACTAAACTTTGGTACATTAAAGTTAAGTTTGATTCCTGAATTAAGACTTTTCCTGACATTTGCGAAGTTAGGTAAGATATTGTGACGTAGTCGGCCGGGGCTGGTCGATGGAGAAGTGTTGCCACTTGTACCAGGTGAGTTTGGACTAAGGCCCTGTCGTTGGATGTCAGGAGACCTATGGCCCTTTCTCTGGAAGTCAGGTGACACTAAGCCCTTGTGTTTGTAGGTAAGGTCTGGAGAGGAAATATCGCGAGGAATATGGATGCCTGTCAAGGCATTCTCTTGTTGTTGTTTATGAATATCCTGGACTTCAGGATGGGGTTTAGTCTTCTTCCTGGAACAAATACAGGCCAAATATAAGAAAATATACAAATGTGTACTTTAACCATCATTCTTTAACCTTTACCGAGTTTTCAGCTTCTCTGTATTGACAAGACTTGTCAATGCCAAGAGAGGAAAACTTGGTGAGAACAACCAGGAATACCCTCGTCAGCAAGGACAGTATTTTATTGTAAATGTAGTCAATATGCTTCTCCTCACTCAGGAAGTCATCATTTAGAGGAAAACTTAGCATCCCACAACTGACAATGGAAACTGCCACACCATTAGCATAACTTAATTTACACTGCCCTAAGGCCAGCTATGAGATATGTACATAAATGTACAAATGTATGTAATTAGTACAGGTTTAATACACTGATATATAGTTTATATCACAAATATTTATACCGGTCAAGTTTCTGTCTGTCAACAGCTTCCAGATCCAGAGAAAATATCTGTCTGGCTGCAGCGAAAGCCTGGTGGATAGCCTTCAGGGATTCTGGAAGCAAACCGAGACAGTTAATAGAGCAACTCCATTATATGTACTGGATGTAACTGTCAGATGTTAAGGATATAACAAGTGATATACACCTACATGTAGGTCTCAGGAACTTACAGTGTAAAGACAGTAAAACAAGATAAAAACATGTACAAAGTAAATCAATATTTAGTACAATTCTTATTATGATTACAACAGACAATTAATCTTTTGGATTACCTCACACTAGTTAGACTGGACCTTGTCTCCACAATATCAAAATCATCAATAAAATTTAAACTTTCTTGAAAAATTTAGTTTTCTTTTCAAAAGCTTAGGGGCTGGTGCCGTGTCTATACATACCATAGTTATAGTAAAACTTAGGGGCTGGTGGACTGTGTCTATACATAACATAGTTATAGTAAACCTTAGGGTCTGGTGCCGTGTCTATACATACCATAGTTATAGTAAAACTTAGGGGCTGGTGTACTGTGTCTGAATATGCCATAGTTATAGTAAAACTTAGGGGCTGGTGTACTGTGTCTGAATATACCATAGTTATAGTAAAACTTAGGGGCTGGTGGACTGTGTCTATACATACCATAGTTATAACTTAGGGTCTGGTGGACTGTGTCTATACATACCATAGTTATAGTAAAACTTAGGGGCTGGTGGACTGTGTCTATACATACCATAGTTATAGTAAAACTTAGGGGCTGGTGGACTGTGTCTATACATACCATAGTTATAGTAAAACTTAGGGGCTGGTGGACTGTGTCTATACATACCATAGTTATAGCAAACCTTAGGGGCTGGTGGACTGTGTCTATACATACCATAGTTATAGCAAACCTTAGGGGTTGGTGGACTGTGTCTATACATAAAATAGTTATAGTAAAACTTACTTCTGCAGCAGTGGTCTGGTGGACTGTGTCTATACATACCATAGTTATAGTAAAACTTAGGGGCTGGTGGACTGTCTATACATACCATAGTTATAGTAAAACTTAGGGGCTGGTGGACTGTGTCAATATACTGTTTACATACCTATCAATTGGGGGCTGGTGGACTGTGTCATTTACTAGTAACTACCAATTTTAAAATCTCCTTTTATTTTTAGGTGGACTGTGTCTATACATACCATAGTTATAGTAAATTTAGGGGTGGTGGACTGTGTCTATACATACCATAGTTATAGTAAAACTTAGGGGCTGGTGGACTATACATACCATAGTGTCTATACATACCATAGTTATAGTAAAACTTAGGGGCTGGTGGACTGTGTCTATACATACCATAGTTATAGTAAAACTTAGGGGCTGGTGGACTGTGTCTATACATACCATAGTTACAGCATAACTTAGGGGCTGGTGGACTGTGTCTATACATACCATAGTTATAGTAAAACTTAGGGGCTGGTGGACTGTGTCTATACATACCATAGTTATAGTAAAACTTAGGGGCTGGTGGACTGTGTCTATACATACCATAGTTATACATACCATAGTTATAGTAAAACTTAGGGGCTGGTGGACTGTGTCTATACATACCATAGTTATAGTAACACTTAGGGGCTGGTGGACTGTGTCTATACATACCATAGTTATAGTAAAACTTAGGGGCTGGTGGACTGTGTCTATACATACCATAGTTATAGTAAAACTTAGGGGCTGGTGGACTGTGTCTATACATACCATAGTTATAGTAAAACTTAGGGGCTGGTGGACTGTGTCTATATATACCATAGTTATAGTAAAACTTAGGGGCTGGTGGACTGTGTCTATACATACCATAGTTATAGTAAAACTTAGGGGCTGGTGGACTGTGTCTATACATACCATAGTTATAGTAAAACTTAGGGGCTGGTGGACTGTGTCTATACATACCATAGTTATAGTAAAACTTAGGGGCTGGTGGACTGTGTCTATACATACCATAGTTATAGTAAAACTTAGGGGCTGGTGGACTGTGTCTATACATACCATAGTTATAGTAAAACTTAGGGGCTGGTGGACTGTGTCTATACATACCATAGTTATAGTAAAACTTAGGGGCTGGTGGACTGTGTCTATACATACCATAGTTATAGTAAAACTTAGGGGCTGGTGGACTGTGTCTATACATACCATAGTTATAGTAAAACTTAGGGGCTGGTGGACTGTGTCTATACATACCATAGTTATAGTAAAACTTAGGGGCTAAACATACCATAGTTAGGGGGCTGGTGGACTGTGTCTATACATACCATAGTTATAGTAAAACTTAGGGGCTGGTGGACTGTGTCTATACATACCATAGTTATAGTAAAACTTAGGGGCTGGTGGACTGTGTCTATACATACCATAGTTATAGTAAAACTTAGGGGCTGGTGGACTGTGTCTATACATACCATAGTTATAGTAAAACTTAGGGGCTGGTGGACTGTGTCTATACATACCATAGTTATAGTAAAACTTAGGGGCTGGTGGACTGTGTCTATACATACCATAGTTATAGTAAAACTTAGGGGCTGGTGGACTGTGTCTATACATACCATAGTTATAGTAAAACTTAGGGGCTGGTGGACTGTGTCTATACATACCATAGTTATAGTAAAACTTAGGGGCTGGTGGACTGTGTCTATACATACCATAGTTATAGTAAAACTTAGGGGCTGGTGGACTGTGTCTATACATACCATAGTTATAGTAAAACTTAGGGGCTGGTGGACTGTGTCTATACATACCATAGTTATAGTAAAACTTAGGGGCTGGTGGACTGTGTCTATACATATACCATAGTTATAGTAAAACTTAGGGGCTGGTGGACTGTGTCTATACATACCATAGTTATAGTAAAACTTAGGGGCTGGTGGACTGTGTCTATACATACCATAGTTATAGTAAAACTTAGGGGCTGGTGTACTGTGTCTATACATACCATAGTTATAGTAAAACTTAGGGGCTGGTGGACTGTGTCTATACATACCATAGTTATAGTAAAACTTAGGGGCTGGTGGACTGTGTCTATACATACCATAGTTATAGTAAAACTTAGGGGCTGGTGGACTGTGTCTATACATACCATAGTTATAGTAAAACTTAGGGGCTGGTGGACTGTGTCTATACATACCATAGTTATAGTAAAACTTAGGGGCTGGTGGACTGTGTCTATACATACCATAGTTATAGTAAAACTTAGGGGCTGGTGGACTGTGTCTATACATACCATAGTTATAGTAAAACTTAGGGGCTGGTGGACTGTGTGTATACATACCATAGTTATAGTAAAACTTAGGGGCTGGTGGACTGTGTCTATACATACCATAGTTATAGTAAAACTTAGGGGCTGGTGGACTGTGTGTATACATACCATAGTTATAGTAAAACTTAGGGGCTGGTGGACTGTGTCTATACATACCATAGTTATAGTAAAACTTAGGGGCTGGTGGACTGTGTCTAAAAAAAACAAAGTTATAACTTTGGGTATGGTGGACTGTGTCTATACATACCATAGTTATAGTAAAAAAACTTAGGGGCTGGTGGACTGTGTCTATACATACCATAGTTATAGTAAAACTTAGGGGCTGGTGGACTGTGTCTATACATACCATAGTTATAGTAAAACTTAGGGGCTGGTGGACTGTGTCTATACATACCATAGTTATAGTAAAACTTAGGGGCTGGTGGACTGTGTCTATACATACCATAGTTATAGTAAAACTTAGGGGCTGGTGGACTGTGTCTATACATACCATAGTTATAGTAAAACTTAGGGGCTGGTGGACTGTGTGTATACATACCATAGTTATAGTAAAACTTAGGGGCTGGTGGACTGTGTCTATACATACCATAGTTATAGTAAAACTTAGGGGCTGGTGGACTGTGTGTATACATATAGTTATACCTGGTGGATAGTTATAGTAAAACTTAGGGGCTGGTGGACTGTGTGTATACATACCATAGTTATAGTAAAACTTAGGGGCTGGTGGACTGTGTCTATACATACCATAGTTATAGTAAAACTTAGGGGCTGGTGGACTGTGTCTATACATACCATAGTTATAGTAAAACTTAGGGACTGGTGGACTGTGTCTATACATACCATAGTTATAGTAAAAACTTAGGGGCTGGTGGACTGTGTCTATACATACCATAGTTATAGTAAAACTTAGGGGCTGGTGGACTGTGTCTATACATACCATAGTTATAGTAAAACTTAGGGGCTGGTGGACTGTGTCTATACATACCATAGTTATAGTAAAACTTAGGGGCTGGTGGACTGTGTCTATACATACCATAGTTATAGTAAAACTTAGGGGCTGGTGGACTGTGTCTATACATACCATAGTTATAGTAAAACTTAGGGGCTGGTGGTGTGTCTATACATGTGTAAAACTTAGGGGCTGGTGGACTGTGTCTATACATACCATAGTTATAGTAACACTTAGGGGCTGGTGGACTGTGTCTATACATACCATAGTTATAGTAAAACTTAGGGGCTGGTGGACTGTGTCTATACATACCATAGTTATAGTAAAACTTAGGGGCTGGTGGACTGTGTGTATACATACCATAGTTATAGTAAAACTTAGGGGCTGGTGGACTGTGTCTATACATACCATAGTTATAGTAAAACTTAGGGGCTGGTGGACTGTGTCTATACATACCATAGTTATAGTAAAACTTATGGGCTGGTGGACTGTGTCTATACATACCATAGTTATAGTACAACTTAGGGTCTGGTAGACTGTGTCTATATATACCATAGTTATAGTAAAACTTAGGGGCTGGTGGACTGTGTCTATACATACCATAGTTATAGTAAAACTTAGGGGCTGGTGGACTGTGTCTATACATACCATAGTTATAGTAAAACTTAGGGGCTGGTGGACTGTGTCTATACATACCATAGTTATAGTAAAACTAACTGTGTCTATACATACCATAGTTATAGTAAAACTTAGGGGCTGGTGGACTGTGTCTATACATACCATAGTTATAGTTAGGGGCTGGTGGATGTGTCTACATACCATAGTTATAGTAAAACTTAGGGGCTGGTGGACTGTGTGTATACATACCATAGTTATAGTAAAACTTAGGGGCTGGTGGACTGTGTCTATACATACCATAGTTATAGTAAAACTTAGGGGCTGGTGGACTGTGTCTATATATACCATAGTTATAGTAAAACTTAGGGGCTGGTGGACTGTGTCTATACATACCATAGTTATAGTAAAACTTAGGGGCTGGTGGACTGTGTCTATACATACCATAGTTATAGTAAAACTTAGGGGCTGGTGGACTGTGTGTATACATACCATAGTTATAGTAAAACTTAGGGGCTGGTGGACTGTGTCTATACATACCATAGTTATAGTAAAACTTAGGGGCTGGTGGACTGTGTCTATACATACCATAGTTATAGTAAAACTTAGGGGCTGGTGTACTGTGTCTGAATATGCCATAGTTATAGTAAAACTTAGGGGCTGGTGGACTGTGTCTATACATACCATAGTTATAGTAAAACTTAGGGGCTGGTGGACTGTGTCTATACATACCATAGTTATAGTAAAACTTAGGGGCTGGTGGACTGTGTGTATACATACCATAGTTATAGTAAAACTTAGGGGCTGGTGGACTGTGTCTATACATACCATAGTTATAGTAAAACTTAGGGGCTGGTGGACTGTGTGTATACATACCATAGTTATAGTAAAACTTAGGGGCTGGTGGACTGTGTGTATACATACCATAGTTATAGTAAAACTTAGGGGCTGGTGGACTGTGTCTATACATACCATAGTTATAGTAAAACTTAGGGGCTGGTGGACTGTGTCTATACATACCATAGTTATAGTAAAACTTAGGGGCTGGTGGACTGTGTCTATACATACCATAGTTATAGTAAAACTTAGGGGCTGGTGGACTGTGTGTATACATACCATAGTTATAGTAAAACTTAGGGGCTGGTGGACTGTGTGTATACATACCATAGTTATAGTAAAACTTAGGGGCTGGTGGACTGTGTCTATATATACCACAGTTATAGAAAAACTTAGGGTCTGGTAGACTGTGTCTATACATACCATAGTTATAGTAAAACTTAGGGGCTGGTGGACTGTGTGTATACATACCATAGTTATAGTAAAACTTAGGGGCTGGTGGACTGTGTCTATACATAACATAGTTATAGTAAAACTTAGGGTCTGGTGGACTGTGTGTATACATACCATAGTTATAGTAAAACTTAGGGGCTGGTGGACTGTGTCTATACATACCATAGTTATAGTAAAACTTAGGGGCTGGTGGACTGTGTGTATACATACCATAGTTATAGTAAAACTTAGGGGCTGGTGGACTGTGTCTATATATACCATAGTTATAGTAAAACATAGGGACTGTGGACTGTGTCTATACATACCATAGTTATAGTAAAACTTAGGGGCTGGTGGACTGTGTCTATACATACCATAGTTATAGTAAAACTTAGGGGCTGGTGGACTGTGTCTATACATACAATAGTTATAGTAAAACTTAGGGGCTGGTGGACTGTGTGTATACATACCATAGTTATAGTAAAACTTAGGGGCTGGTGGACTGTGTGTATACATACCATAGTTATAGTATAACTTAGGGGCTGGTGGACTGTGTCTATACATACCATAGTTATAGTAAAAATGAATATTTTTAGGGGTTTAATTTGATATTATATTAAAAAATGGAATAATATCCCTGAAAATACTTGTCTCAAAAAAGAAAAGAAAAAAATTAAAGAAGAATTGTCCATTTCATCACCTCTGCAAAATGTACATGCCTATAGCACCAAATGTTTGGTATAAGTGTAAAGATTAAAACAATATAAAATAACCACCTTTAATTACAATAATTGCTGCAATACCCAAAGGCGTCAACTCAGATAGGTTGGCTTATTACAGGGCAATGAAATAGCTGGCTTAATACCATCTATAGATTTATTGATTGATAAAAATCATATAAATCATTTCTACACAAACCTCGAGATTCCTCCTGGTTGCGGACAGCAATAACCATATTGTTAAAGAGACGTGTTCGGGGCGTTCGGAAAGTGTGAAAAAACCCATCCTCTGCAAAGTTGGTGTAGTGCAATCTCATACACACGAATTTTGACTTGAATAAAGAGGGCTCTAAACCTACAGAACAACAAGTTAAACATCCTTATAATTACAGCAACACAACAGCCTTATCTGTTTGATATCAGTATCAAACACCAGCTTTAAAATAACAGGTATGTTTAAAACAAAAGGTTGTTAATGGGTCAAAGATTGGAATGTTATAAAAGTTATTTCCAGGAACAACTTACCGAGGTAGTTACCTGAAGGTTCTAGAAATATTGATCAAGAATGATGAAGTTCATCAAAACACTCCTAGAAGGCCTTGCTTAACATTAAAATTATTTGAATTAATATAATAGCTTCAATGCACTGAAAACTTACCAGACTTTTGTCGTTTTATGGTGAAAGTTTCCAAGAATAATGAATTTGGAGAAGTATTAAACAAAAGGACAAATGGCCATTGAAATAAGTCAGCAAAGGATGAGAATAATGAAAATGGACAAATATCATAAATAGGTTTACCTATTTCTATGTTTTCTATATCCTCTAGAAATATTCTCTGGTATTGAACGAGCTGTTCCTCTTCATCATCATACCTGTAATACAGAAATCAAAAGACTCAGTGGTGACACTGCTGCATAGGTTATTCAAGTGGCAGGGCTTCCCACACAGGTAAATTTCATAATGGTCCTACTACGCATGTTAAAGCATCTGTAAGGTCTTTGTTACATACGTAAAAATATTTGGTCTTACTACACAGGTAAAATATCTGGTATCACTATGCAGTAAAAAATATCTGGTCCTGCTTCACAATCAATGGATCTGGCCCCAATACACAGGTAAATATCTGGTCCTACTACAAGGGCAAGGGTATTAGGCATCACTTTGCAGTAAACATATTTGTTCCTACTACAAAATCAACACAGCTGGTCTCACTACACAGGTAAAGTATCTGGTCCTTTTACACAGATAAAATTATCTGGTATCACTATGCAAGTAAATGTATCTAGCCTACTATACAGTCGATGGCACTGGTCTTACTACACAGGTAAAACTATTGTGTCCAACTTTACAGGGGTAAAAAAAATTGATCTTACTATAAAGCTTATTTGGTTTCACTACACAAGTAAAAGTATCTGGCTCCATTACACAGGTCAAAGTGCTGATATTGAAATACAGGGAATTCAAATATCTAGTCTTCCCACATGGGTTAATTCAATACTGATTCTACTACACAGGTAAAAAAACTTACTTAAGTACAACCGTCACAACAACGATCGTCCTACATAATTTATCTGACTAATAGGGAAGATTTTTCAGGTAATGATGTAGACAGGTCACAATAACTAGGTATAATGGCTGGTCCTTCCTGTATACATGTATATGTATGTAGGTATTTCAGTTTATACAGATACCAGCATGTTGTATTACAGCCAATGTGAAACCGTAAGGACAAGCACAACTCAGCAATTGGAAAATTAGGTTATCAAAGGATTCCTAACCTTGACCTTGGAATACAGGTCAGATTATAAGGTGAAAACTTAACAACAAAGTGTTAGTGCGACAAGAGTATGTAAATAGATAAGTATAAACAGATACCCTAATACCAGAACAATTCCACCTGTATAAAAATCTGTATTACCAGGCAACATAGACAGCTCTCTGGGACAGGAGAAGAATCATATCCATGTCTGATCGGTCTGGGTCACCACACCTGTCAATACACAAACTTGTATGTCAGAGTCTTACTATCATCCAGTCCTGTCCTTTACCTGACTTCCTGTTAAATTCATTTGTATCCAAAGTCAAGGCTTTTCAATAAAAATGTTGATAAATTACAGATTATAATATTTTAGTACATTTTTAGTGATAGCAATGTACTAAGTTATGATTGATAATAAAATACTGTTAAATCATTCATTTTTTGAGGGGGATTTAATTTCAATGAACTTGTTGGTGGTGTCAATCCATGTCCACCAAATAATAAACAGATTAAAGTTTCCTTGGATTAATTAAAGTTCTAACAGATTTTATCAGCAAGATTTAACCACAAATTTATCAACAAAAATGTTTATTTCTGGAAAAGCTTGAAATCTGAGCCCCATGAAAATACATGATTTTACAGTATGTATGCATTCTGTTCAAGTATGTTACAATCAGATATCACAACTCATTATCATAATTTATGCATATTTGCCTGTAGAGGTTTGAATTATGTAAAGATGTTGTCCTGTACATATGTGGTATAAAAGATCAACATTGGCTTGGCTAATCATCTCTGTACATTTGTTTTAGATGCAAACGTATCAACCACACAACTTCACACTCAACATTTATCCAATGTTCTACAAATATTTCAGCATATAATTTCCTCAACAACTCATCCCTACTACCTTATTGTCTTACTAGCTTCTAAGCTAACCACATTTTCACTCAACCAACTTCTCACTTAGTGAATTAATCACCTGACCAACTTCTCACTTAGTGAATTAATCACCTGACCAACTTCTCACCTGACCAACTTCTCACTAAAGCAGTATCTCACCTAACCAACTTCTTATCCAACAACCTTCTTACTCAATCAACTTAGCACTGAATAAATTTCTAACTCAACCAACTTCTCACTCAACCAACTTCTCACTTAGTCAATTAATCACCTGACCAACTTCTCACCAAAGCCATTTCTCTCTCAACATCTCACTGCTGAATACTTACACAGGGTCAGCATTGATAAGACTCCAACCTCCAAGACATTGTTCTGGTTCAACAATCAACATCTCTTTACATTCTTCCACCAGGAGTTTGAGATTCTGTTCCTTCTCCATCAGCTCTGCAACATCCTCCTCCTCTTCTGGGCTGCTGTTGCCTAGCAACAGGAACTCCTCCATGGTAACTGGGCGACCCAGAGTCAGATCTATGGAGGCCTGGCGGTAACTATCTTTGAACCGCAGGTAGTACCTAACAATGGATGAAAGGTCAATTCCATGTGGAAGTGATTTTACATCGTAAATGGAAATGTTTTAAGGTTTATGATATAATTATTTGTTACAGAATGATGATATTTTATCTGATTGATTACTATAAAGACTGATTGAGGTAGATTATAATGGTCCAGTGGTTATATTACTGTGTTATAATCACTACAACAGTAGTAATAACTAATTTTTAACTTGTCGTTTTTACTTTAGTATTATATCTCTGTAACACAGACCACAAAATGTCTGATTATTTTCCTTCTATACATGAAAGTATCTGTAAAATAATCAAGATAAAAACATCATTTGCTAGGAACATTTCCTGTTACCTGTTTGCCGAGTTCATTCCATCTTTCATCATCCCAGAAAACTTTCGTTCACCCGTTCTGGTAAAGTCACCCTAAAAAGAAGAGAAAACAGCATGTTTACCAACAAGAATATATAACAAAACAATATATATGCCTATTTTATGTCAGTTTACCACACGATGGAACAATATATACACCTGTCCCATGTCAGTGTACCACCAGGTGGAACAATATCTACACCTGTCCCATGTCAGTGTACCTCATGATGGAACAATATCTACACCTGTCCCATATCAGTGTACCACATGGAGGAACAATATATACACCTGTCCCATGTCAGTGTACCACCAGGTGGAACAATATATACACCTGTCCCATGTCAGTGTACCACCAGGTGGAACAACATATACACCTGTCCCATGTCAGTGTACCACATGGTGGAACAATATATACACCTGTCCCATGTCAGTGTACCACCAGGTGGAACAATATATACACCTGTCCCATGTCAGTGTACCACATGGTGGAACAATATATACACCTGTCCCATGTCAGAGTACCACCAGGTGGAACAATATATACACCTGTCCCATGTCAGTGTACCAAATGGTGGAACAATATCTACACCTGTCCCATATCAGTGTACCAAATGGTGGAACAATATATACACCTGTCCCATGTCAGTGTACCACATGGTGGAACAATATATACACCTGTCCCATGTCAGTGTACCACCAGGTGGAACAATATATACACCTGTCCCATGTCAGAGTACCACATGGTGGAACAATATATACACCTGTCCCATGTCAGAGTACCACATGGTGGAACAATATATACACCTGTCCCATGTCAGTGTACCACATGGTGGAACTATATCTACACCTGTCCCATGTCAGTGTACCACATGGTGGAACTATATCTACACCTGTCCCATGTCAGTGTACCACATGGTGGAACAATATATACACCTGTCCCATGTCAGTGTACCTCATGATGGAACAATATCTACACCTGTCCCATATCAGTGTACCACATGGAGGAACAATATATACACCTGTCCCATGTCAGTGTACCACCAGGTGGAACAATATATACACCTGTCCCATGTCAGTGTACCTCATGGTGGAACTATATCTACACCTGTCCCATGTCAGTGTACCACATGGTGGAACTATATCTACACCTGTCCCATGTCAGTGTACCACATGATGGAACAATATATACACCTGTCCCATGGAACAATATATATATACACCTGTCCCACATGTCAATATATACACCTGTCCCACCCACATGGTATATACACCTGGAACAATATATATACACCTGTCCCATGTCAGTGTACCTCATGTTGGAACAATATCTACACCTGTCCCATTTCAGTGTACCACATGGAACAATATATACACCTGTCCCATGTCAGTGTACCACATGATGGAACAATATCTACACCTGTCCCATGTCAGAGTACCACATGGTGGAACAATATCTACACCTGTCCCGTGTCAGTGTACCACATGGTGGAACTATATCTACACCTGTCCCATGTCAGAGTACTTCAGAATGTCCTTGGCAATTTTTGCATGTATGAAATCTGATGTAAATAAAAAGTCTTGTTTAATTAACTTTATCATATCTTTTTTCCTAATCAATACGGTAAAAATTTTCAGTCAAAAATTTAAAAGTAACATTAAGTGAAAATGTATGTAAATTTTCTATGTGTCGGTTTAGGTATAAATTGAATATCCTACAGGTAAACTTTGTAATGGAGTCATTTTTGTAGATGATTTGAGATCCTGTAGGATATCTGGGTATCCTGTTTACACAACACTAATGTCCTGAAAAGTTTGAAATAGCAATTTATGTACATATTTTATCTGATACGAATGACATCGAAATTGTTTTATGAGGAAAAAAACAAGCCTAAATGACGTCAGTCTACCTAAGAAAGTGACTGGCTACATGTGCTATCAATATGAAAGTCAACCAAAGCAGGACCTTTAATGTGTAGCTATATACAACATTATTGTCCTGTTTTTCTTCACAAGCCCAAGATTTTACAGATTTACATTTCCTCAGAATAAAATTCAGCATTTAATCTTTATTTATATGACATAGTGATACAGGGACATGAAAAATTATATTTGGGACAGCATAAAAAACAAGAGGTCCAAGGGGCCTGCATTGCTCACCAAGCTGATTCAATGATGTAGTCATTTAACAAAGAATTTAAAATATGACAAATAATTCTTGAAATAAGCCCATGATAAAGATTTTAAAGAGTTTACCATTGGGGTTCCTGTATGCTGAGAACCAATACTTATAAAAAATTGGTTCCATTTCATCAAAGATTGCTTGTGACAAAATTTGGGCAAAATCCCATCATTCTACGTATATTTATCATTTAAACAAAAGAAATGATGTTTTACTTTTTGGACTAACACATGTTTTTCTTTACTTTCTTGAACACTTCTGTGACATGAAAGAAGCACATATAGCTAATGAAACCTACCGGTTTTTCATTTCATTGATTTGTAGATCATATTTTACAAAGGCTAATTATTATAACACAATCGTATTTTGGTAAAATTGAGGACATTTTCATTATTTTTGAAAAGCAAGTTTCCTATAGTTTAAGAGACTTTTCAAAACAAGAATGTTCCTTGTATATATAAATTACAACCTTATTGTAGATACCTGATATGTCAAAAGTTCCATTTCAGCAAAAAGAGTTATATCTATATATAGTGTAGGATGTTACAGTAAACATGTCTAAATGATCCTAGTAATAAACCAGAAGATCTGTAGAAGGTTACCATGGTTAAGTCTGTATAAGGTTACCATGGTTAAGTCTGTATAAGGTTACCATGGTTAAGTCTGTATAAGGTTACCATGGTTAAGTCTGTATAAGGTTACCATGGTTAAGTCTGTATAAGGTTACCATGGTTAAGTCTGTATAAGGTTACCATGGTTAAGTCTGTATAAGGTTACCATGGTTAAGTCTGTATAAGGTTACCATGGTTAAGTCTGTATAAGGTTACCATGGTTAAGTCTGTATAAGGTTACCATGGTTAAGTCTGTATAAGGTTACCATGGTTAAGTCTGTATAAGGTTACCATGGTTAAGTCTGTATAAGGTTACCATAGTAAAGTCTGTATAAGGTTACCATAGTAAAGTCTGTATAAGGTTACCATAGTAAAGTCTGTATAAGGTTACCATAGTAAAGTCTGTATAAGGTTACCACAGTAAAGTCTGTATAAGGTTACCATAGTTAAGTCTGTATAAGGTTACCATGGTAAAGTCTGTATAAGGTTACCAAGGTAAAGTCTGTATAAGGTTACCACAGTAAAGTCTGTATAAGGTCACCACAGTAAAGTCTGTATAAGGTCACCAATATATACTTGATTGTTTCATGAATCCTCAGTGGTTACCTTGAGAGCTGCTGTCCCAGCATACTGCCTACTAATGACGTCACCATTGTTGGCCCACAGTTGCTGGAAGGTGAGTTTGCAGCTCTGTGGCAAGTTCTCCTCTGGAGCCAGAATTCCCAGCTTTCTACACTATAAAAACCACATAGAAACCTACTTTCAGCATGATATAACTTTATAATTATATGTACAGAACAAAAATGGAATACCTGACTGATTTTATAAAAATCTGGACACTCAATGTGATTTCTACCTTTATTTCTGTAAAATACAAGACATTCCCCTGACTTGCCTGGGTATTTTTCATGTGACATGAAGTCTGGGATATTGTTACTGAAAGGCACTGACTGAGGAAATACATCAAGTTGGGACTTAGTATTGAACACTTGTGACTCAATTTCTACTTTATATACGCAAACTCAATCACCTAGACTTCAATCGTGACTTATTTATATTTAGATTTTACCTGTGTTTCCATGACGATCCTAGCTATCGCTGTTTGTACAACATTGGTGCGGTCTAGACAATCTACACAGTTTTCACGGAACACTCCACGCTGCTCACAAATCATTCCTTTTTTGTCAACCCTAGACAAACAAACAACCCATTTATCAGAATGATAGTTTTAGATTTTTACAGAATACTTGATCAATGAGAACACATGCCAATATGATCACAGTTGTACTAGTAACTTACTTCAGAAAGCTGAATAGGTTACACCAGTCCAAGTTGTTTCTCACATATAATTAAAAATGAACACATATTTATCCAGCAACTGGCCCTGGATGTCTGGCAATAAGCCCTGGGTGTTTGGTAATAAGTCCTGGATGTCTGGCAATAAGCCCTTGATGTCAAGTAATAAGTCCTGGATGTCTGGCAATAAGCCCTTGATGTCTGATAATAAGCCCTGTATGTTTGACAATAAGCCCTGGTTGTCTGGTAATAAGCCCTTGATGTTCGATAATAAGCCCTGGTTATCTGGTAATAAGCTCTGGATGTCTGATAAAAAGCCCGAGATGTCTGACATTAAGCAATGGATGTATGGTAATAAGCCCTGGATGTTTGTTAATAAGTCCTGGATGTCTGGCAATAAGCCCTGTGATGTCTGACAATAAGCCCTGGATGTCTGGTAATAAGTCCTGGATGTCTGGCAATAAGCCCTTGATGTTCAGTAATAAGCCCTGGTTATCTGGTAATAAGCTCTGGATGTCTGATAATACGCCCGGGATGTCTGACAATAAGCCCTTGATGTCTGGTAATAAGCCCTGGATGTTTGTTAATAAGCCATTGATGTCTGGCAATAAGCCCTTGATGTTCGGTAATAAGCCCTGGTTATCTGGTAATAAGCTCTGGATGTCTGATAATAAGCCCGGGATGTCTGACATTAAGCCCTGGTTGTCTGGCAATAAGCCCTGGTTGTCTGGCAATAAGCCCTGGATGTCTGGTAATAAGCCCAGGATGTCTGGTATTAAGACATACTCACCAACAGTACCTCATCTTCTTCAGGATATCATTAATGCCATCAGTTAGTATAGAAACATTTTCAAATTTCATGCCGCGACTACAACAAAAACAAAATAATATCAAGTATCTTTATAAATTAAGGGGAGGCTGTCTGACCATCAGACATTCTTGGATTATTCAACTTTAGGCAAAATAATGAAACAAAGATAACATAGAGTCCAGCATTCCTCTTTCAATAGAAACACTCACTGTTATCTTGTTAAAAGAAACAAAAGGCCCAATGAAAAGAGGTTATATAGAGGTTTAAAGAAAATTCACTATGACCTTGAACATAGATCAAGGTCATTTCATCCTAGGAACATACCAGTCATATATCATGTCTCCAGGCCTATCAGTTCATGAGAAAAAGTTGTTTAAAGGTTTTAACCAATTTCATCCTCGTGATCTTGTGTATAAGTCATTTCTCTTCACACAAACTTTGACAAATTTTAATTCCAGGAACATACCAGTCTCTACCAGAAGTCGTTTAAATGTTTTAACAAATCTGAGCCATGTGACCTTGAATATAGGTCAATGTCAATTCTTTCCGCAAACTTTCATGGGCTTTATCTTAGGAACGTGCCAGCCAAATATCAAAATTTTTTGTACATTGGTTATCGAAGTTGTTAAGGGAAAAGTTGAGGCAGATGACAGACATTAAAATAACTTAAGGAATGTTAACATATGTTGACGTATTACTCTATGTTATTCAAAAAATATTTGACCATGGCTTTCGAAGGTAACATATTTGCACAAAGCTCAGGTCTTTAAAAAAGTAGTTAAATATTATAGAGTATTTATGTGTATTTTCACTACTGATAATCATGTGACATTCATAAAATAGTACAAATTAAAAGGAAGAGAAGCAACCCAAGAATCCGGGTCTCAGGAGGTGTTCCTTCTCTGTTCTATATATCACTAGGTATCCTAAACACACATCTGTCATCCTCCTGTCAACACACATCTGTCATCCTCCTGTCAACACACATCTGTCATCCTCCTGTCAACACACATCTGTCATCCTCCTGTCACCACACATCTGTCACCCTCCTGTCAACAAACATCTGTCACCCTCCTGTCAACACACATCTGTCAAGGTGATGAACAACAACACACATCTGCCAAGTTGATGAACAACAACACACATCTGTCAGACTGATGAACAACAACACACATCTGTCATCCTCCTGTCAGCACACATCTGTCAAGGTGATGAACAACAACACACATCTGTCAGACTGATGAACAACAAAACACATCTGTCAGACTGATGAACAATATCACAAATCTGTCAGTCTGATGAACAACAACACACATCTGTCAAGGTGATGAACAACAACACACATCTGTCAGACTGATGAACAACAACACACATCTGTCAGGCTGATGAACAACAACACACATCTTTCAGACTGATGAACAACATCACACATCTGTCAGGCTGATGAACAACAACACACATCTTTCAGACTGATGAACAACATCACACATCTGTCAGGCTGATGAACAACAACACACATCTTTCAGACTGATGAACAACATCACACATCTGTCAGGCTGATGAACAACAACACACATCTTTCAGACTGATGAACAACATCACACATCTGTCAGGCTGATGAACAACAACACACATCTTTCAGACTGATGAACAACATCACACATCTGTCAGGCTGATGAACAACAACACACATCTTTCAGACTGATGAACAACAACACACATCTGTCAGGCTGATGAACAACAACACACATCTGTCAGGCTGATGTTAGTTCTGGTAAAATTTCTCCAACCGATGACTGACATCTTGTTTTACTGCGGGCAAGTATTCACCAATTATACTCATGAAAGTTAATCATGAGATACATTCAAACCTTTCTGTAAAGGTCACTCAAAAGAAAAGAGAAAAGTGGCCTTCAAAGGCAGGTGACCTTTATATAGAGGTTACTGTAACTTGTATTGCAATGGGTCCATATACATGTGGCCTTTATTGACAGGTTTGGCTGGACAAGGTAAGTACTTACCAATACTCGTGGAAGTCAAACATCACGTAGGTGATGTCGGGAGAGTTGTAGGTGAGGAGATGTTTGAGGTAGGCATCACTAATGGCTTTCTCTTTACCACAGAGCTCTGCAAGGTTGATGGCCACAATAGATCGGTAGATAGACAGCTGCTCATCAAAGTGTGCTTTAAAGGCCTCGTATGTCTCCTGGTCATCTGTAAGTATTTGCAAAGAAAAATCTTAGTTAGTGGTCAGTTATCTTTAAAATATGGCTTAACAGGTTAGCCTTTATCATAGAACATAATTTGTGGTCTTATTTTAGAATATCAATGGTCAGTGGTCTGTCTTACCATAGAACATGGCAAGTGGTCTGTCTTACCATAGAACATGGCAAGTGGTCTGTCTTACCACAGAACATGGCAAGTGGTCTGTCTTACCACAGAACATGGCAAGTGGTCTGTCTTACCACAAAACATGGCAAGTGGTCTGTCTTACCACAGAACATGGCAAGTGGTCTGTCTTACCACAGAACATGGCAAGTGGTTTGTCTTACCACAGAACATGGCAAGTGGTCTGTCTTACCATAGAACATGGCAAGTGGTATGTCTTACCACAGAACATGGCAAGTGGTATGTCTTACCACAGAACATGGCAAGTGGTCTGTCTTACCACAGAACATGGCAAGTGGTCTGTCTTATCACAGAACATGGCAAGTGATCTGTCTTACCACAGAACATGGCAAGTGGTCTGTCTTACCATAGAACAAGGCAAGTGGTCGGTCTTTCTTTAGAATATGGCAAGTGGTCTGTCTTTCTTTAGAATATGGCAAGTGGTCTGTCTTACCATAGAACATGGCAAGTGGTCTGTCTTACCACAGAACATGGCAAGTGGTCTGCCTTTCTTTAGAATATGGCAAGTGGTCTGTCTTACTGAAGAATATGGCTAGTGGTCAGTCTTACTGTTAAGCATTGCCAGTGGCCAGTCTTTAACAGTGTAGAACATATGACTGGCAGTGAGTCTTAATGAAGAACAGTAACAAGTTGCTAAAGTCCCCTGTGGTAGTGATACACTAAAGGGGAGTCAATAATCTTGTTACAGTCCCCTGTGGTAGTGATACACTAAAGGGGAGTCAATGACCTTGCTACAGTCCCCTGTGGTAGTGATACACTAAAGGGGAGTCAATGACCTTGCTACAGTCCCCTGTGGTAGTGATACACTAAAGGGGAGGTAATGACCTTGCTACAGTCTCCTGTGGTAGTGATACACTAAAGGGGAGTCAATGACCTTGCTACAGTCTCCTGTGGTAGTGATACACTAAAGGGGAGGTAATGACCTTGCTACAGTCTCCTGTGGTAGTGATACACTAAAGGGGAGTCAATGACCTTGCTACAGTCCCCTGTGGTAGTAATACACTAAAGGGGAGGTAATGACCTTGCTTCAGTCCCCTGTGGTAGTGATACACTAAAGGGGAGTCAATAATCTTGTTACAGTCCCCTGTGGTAGTGATACACTAAAGGGGAGTCCATGACCTTGCTACAGTCCCCTGTGGTAGTGATACACTAAAGGGGAGTCCATGACCTTGCTACAGTCCCCTGTGGTAGTGATACACTTAAGGGGAGGTAATGACCTTGCTACAGTCTCCTGTGGTAGTGATACACTAAAGGGGAGTCAATGACCTTGTTACAGTCCCCTGTGGTAGTGACACACTAAAGGGATGTAATGACTTTGAAATGCCATAGAATGTCTTGTCAAAGTTACAAAAAATTTCTCTTCAGGCCAGGTGAGTTAAAGATTAAACACAGATGCAAGGAAATTTACTTCTTCATAGAGACAGCCATAACCTGATAATCAAAGCCTACAAATAATAACAATACACAGAGAAGTAAGTGCACTTAATGCTACTACCAGAAAAAAAGGCGATGAAAGTCGTTAATGCTGCAATTGGTAATTAAGATATACAATGATATATATGACTTATTTTCTTCCTTGTAAAACATACCTACAGGTATAATATGATTCACCATGTTAATGAGGTTTCAGGCTGAAAGATCACTGCAGGGCTCTCTCATTATCTATCTTAAATATGCAAAATTTATACTCATGCATTTTACAGGCTAGAGCAGTAACAGGTGACAGAACAAGCAATGCCTAATCTATCACAGGGAAAATTACTGGTGAGGTTTAACATAATTGATAGTTGATTGATTCATTTACAAGGAAATTTAAGTATGTGAGGAGGTGCATGTTGGTTACATGTTGTTTATCTTATCTAAAAGAAATTTAAACTTAGAGCACTAAAATGACTTAAAGTGAGAAAGTTTTGAAATGGAGCTGTAAATCTGATTTGAGGGGCCTTGACCATGGAGAATGACCTATGTAATGTAACCCCCCCCCCTGTATAAAAAGTACCCCCTATCCAATGACCTCAATTTCATTTCAATGAAATAATCACAAAACAACTGTTAAGCCTTAACGTGAATGTCTGTCTACCCATCCCAACCCTCCTAATCCCCAACCCCAGGACAGAGAAATAGCCAAGAATATTTTTTCAACTATCTTCATCTCTCACACTCCAATACCAAACAGCCCTTTCCTCCAATCTAAAGTATATTCCCCACCCCCTGGATACCTTTTATACACCTGTTTAAAATGTAACCCCCACAACCTCCCTAACAAAAGTTTTCTGAATGAGATGAAAAAAACTGAAAACAAGAGGCCCAAAGGTGAATTCAAAGAATGACAAATATACATGGTTCATCTGAACTAGTGACACTGTGTGTATTCATATGAATTCAGTTTAAAAGTGCCATGTTTGTACATGTATAGCAGAGATACAGCATACCTTAGGAATTAAACAATCAACTGTAAATCAGCTTACAGAAATGTGTTTCATTGGTTTTTATAATTACTAATAAGGATTATTGTTATAGCCCCATTGTCTGTGTTACTTATAGTATGGATGAATGTGAGGTATGTTCCTGTTAAACAGCCATCATTGCAAAAACAACAGGTGTCTTATCTCTGTAAGTATAAGGAACTACTTTGTAACACAAGCATATTGTGAAAGGATACCGCCAATACAACCCCAATTTAAAATGTGCGTTGGAAAGATCAAAACTTAACATAATGTTTTGTTACAGTACAAGGATGCATCTGCAGAAAAAAGGTTAAGGAATATCAACACCATATATGGAAGATATCCCTGATTGATGCCTTAACTTACATCTGTATTATAAGTATCTGGATAAGTACAAGCTTTTAATATTAGTACTTACACATTTAACATGTAAACTTTCAGGAAATCAATGGCATGCATGCATCGAGCATTACATGTTATGATGACACTGCTTACCTAGAAGTGAACTTTGTAACAAGAATGAGGTTACCCAGATAAGGTGATTTTAAGCATCATTATAATTGTTCTGTCATGCATTTCCTTTATGAGTACAGTTAAAGCACATTCATCAAATTTGCACTTTTAACTATGATAATCAATCATTTTAAACAGACATGACTTTAGTTAGAATTAAATGGTTTTTCAAAGCATTCCCCTCCCCTCAATATCTATATATATATATTGATGTATCAGGAATTAATGAGGATCACAAAGAGCCCACTTTATACGTACAGTCACTTCAGGACACTTTGCAAGGAGTTCACCGATTAGCTTGTGAGAACATGTGTGTGGTACCGGACCAGCAGAAATGCTGTTAATGATGAACACCTGAACCAAAAGTATTAGAAGTTGGGGATGTTGTGCTCAAAGTGGATTCAGCGACCAAGATGGGACAGAGCTCAAAGCTTAAACCACCAGAGATGGGTCCATGCCAGATCATTGCCGTGAAATCATCAGTATTATATTTGATAGCTGACAAAAAAACTAAGGCAATAGTCCAACACAACTGCCTTAAGTCTTTCGAAGATCACAGGTTTCCACTATGGTTAAAGATATGCCAAAACCAATTACTTGGTCAAGCTAGTGAGACTGACTTGGTAGATACTTCGGATTGCAAGTGTTTGCAGATCTTCCAACTGGCCACATGCATCAAAATCTTGGACAGCAACTAATGTTGGCTCCAGTGACAGGCGGAGACGGATGTGTCAGTGATTGATTGACTACAAGTGCTGAGTTGTGTTACTTCATAACATTTTACAAAGTTTTAACTGAATCTATCAATCCTTATTGTAGTTATCATTCGGAAACCAAAATTTAACAAAAAATTTCTATTTTTTTTCAACAGTGACCTCACAGCTGACCTTTAGACCCCAAACTCATTTCCAATATCTATTACCTCATAAGCTTATATGAATGAAGTTTCAACCAAATCCATCAATCTTTTCTGAAGTTATCATCTGGAATCCAAAATCTGATGAAAAAAATTAATTTCTAGCACAAGATGGCTGTATTACAGTCCTATGTACCACACACTAAGGAATGACTGAGGAAAATTCAAACTGATCACAAGAAATGTCAAAATCTATACAGAAAGGTAAAATAGCCCCTTGATTGAATAAATTCAAAAGAATGTCAGGTATATTTCTGGATTAGAAAGATAAATTGTATTTTTATTAACTAGTACCACTTTATGTTTGAACCACTTCTAACTCTTGTATAAATATGTCCAGGCCTATCTCTACCACCACTTCAGTATTTGTGACCTCTAGATGACCTCAGTCTCACCTTTATAATCAGCATCATACAAGATATCAGTTTGGTCCGTGATGGACTTTACCTGATGATTGTCTGTCATTATTCTACTAGACACTGTTGATTTATGTTTCTTCTCACCTTGTTATAAATAGAGTCTTCACTGATTACTGAACCTCAATTTAGCTGTTTATGACTCATGTAAGACGTCTTTATTCACTGTGTCAAAATTTTCCATGCCTGCAAAATATTGCTGATTTCGTACTTTTTCCATAAAAGATTTCAAGAAACCTATTACTTATAAATACCTTCTTGGTCTAAAATTAAAGTTTTTTCATGAAGATGTACATTCACTGATATAAGTCCTTTACTTGGTGCCATGACATGACTGATATCAAGATCTCTCTCTTTAGGTAACAATACACTGTTGAAAGAAAAAAAGATTAATAAACCATAGTACAGCTCCATACTACCGCCTGTCATTCAGCTGTCCAGGTGGTGTGTATATCCTTATCATTTATTTCCTGCTCGAAAAGTTCCATGGACATCACAGCTAGCTCATGATCGTATCTAGATTGGAAAAGTAAAAACCTGAATTCAAAACTACTGATCTGTATGCAAACTCCAGACCATTATTGCTAGCACTGCCTGGTTGAAACGGCACTTCAAGTGGCACAGAATTACTTGTACTTGTATGCCAACCCTGTTTAATACAGAACTAATAATATTCAGTCAAGTTTTAGTCTCAGTCAACATTATCTACATCCGCATTCTCTAATTGAATGAGCTGAAAGTTTTGCTGGCTAATTACTAGATAATCAATCAGACATGTGTGGTACATTCACTGACAGAGACCTGTGTGGTAGATTCACTGACGGAGACCTGTGTGGTAGATTCACTGACAGAGACCTGTGTGGTAGATTCACTGACAGAAACCTGTGTGGTGGAGTCATTGACAGAGACCTGTGTGGTAGATTCACTGACAGAGACCTGTGTGGTAGATTCACTGACAGAGACCTGTGTGGTAGATTCACTGACAGAGACCTGTGTGGTAGATTCACTGACGGAGACCTGTGTGGTAGATTCACTGACGGAGACCTGTGTGGTAGATTCACTGACGGAGACCTGTGTGGTAGATTCACTGACGGAGACCTGTGTGGTAGATTCACTGACAGAGACCTTTGTGGTAGATTCACTGACAGAGACCTGTGTGGTAGATTCACTGACAGAGACCTGTGTGGTAGATTCACTGTGGTAGATTCACTGAGAGACCTGTGTGGTAGATTCACTGACAGAGACCTGTGTGGTAGATTCACTGACAGAGACCTGTGTGGTAGATTCACTGACAGAGACCTGTGTGGTAGATTCACTGACAGAGACCTGTGTGGTAGATTCACTGACAGAGACCTTTGTGGTAGATTCACTGACAGAGACCTGTGTGGTAGATTCACTGACAGAGACCTTTGTGGTAGATTCACTTACAGAGACCTGTGTGGTAGATTCACTTACAGAGACCTGTGTGGTAGATTCACTGACAGAGACCTGTGTGGTAGATTCACTGACAGAGACCTTTGTGGTAGATTCACTTACAGAGACCTGTGTGGTAGATTCACTGACAGAGACCTGTGTGGTAGATTCACTGACAGAGACCTGTGTGGTAGATTCACTGACAGAGACCTGTGTGGTAGATTCACTGACAGAGACCTGTGTGGTAGATTCACTGACAGAAACCTGTGTGGTAGATTCACTGACAGAAACCTGTGTGGTAGATTCACTGACAGAGACCTGTGTGGTAGATTCATTGACAGAGACTTGTGTGGTATACTCACTAACACAGAGACCTGTTGTACCAACTCACTTATATAGATCTGTACAATAGACTTTGAGAGTATCATGAACATGGATTTAAAATATACACATTCACTGATACAAGTGTTAGGTCAGAACGTCCGTACATAGGGTAATATATATATCAATACATACATATATATGTTCCAAGGACACTGGAAACTCACATTTTCTGTCAGTTAGTCATCTATATATTTATTTATATATGTACAACTTTTTTCCTCTGGAAACTTCCCTACGTAATTCACAAAAGCAGGTTTGACCAGCCTTGTAAAATGCCTGGAGGCTATAATTGTCTAGCCTAAGATTGCTAAGGCAGTGTTGTAATATTACCTAACATTGCCTGATATAAGCTTAATTCTATTATAAATTAAATGTTTGATACTAACTTAAGTATTCATTTATCTCCACTTCTAAACATCCTGTTAATTGTGTTGGTAACAATGGAGAAACCTACCATCTCAGATCAGGTGATATTAATTATTCTACAAATTAATGAATTCTAAGATATTTTAAATAAGTCGTGCCAACAAGTATACTCCTGTCTGACAAATGAGGGCACCTTCAGGCTGGCATATCTGTAGGACGAGCTTGTTCTCTCAAAGTCAAACTTCTGGATTACTGATTAATACTATTAAGAAGTAATAACAGGTGCTCTAACAATTACATCAATCGAAATCCCGTGATTAAACCTGCAGGTGTAATCTCTTTATTTACCAAAGGCCACTTTTTTTGTGTGTGTTTTTTTCAATTTTGGAATTCAGTCTGGAAAACAACAAATATTTTCCTTTTACACAAAATAAAATTTAAAAAAGTACAGAAGAATGTATATATTAAAACATATTTTGTCTGAAACTATTGAATCAAGTACCAGCATCTTGTCCCTGGAGTAACATTTTAATTAAAGGAGATCCTGGAAGGATCCTGACACCTAACGTTGTGTGGTATATGTTTGTTCTTTGAAGTTGAATATTCTCCCTTCTTTTCTCTTCTTTCTTTTTACTTGTCCTTATCTATATGAAATTGAGATTGCTTCTCAAGAAATAACAATAATAATCTTTAACCTTCCAATCCAAGTTACCTGTCAACATTTTGTTTTCCTGATCAGTTAAAAAATGGATGCACAACTATATAAGACTGGTAGACTCACGGAACATACCAATAAAATTTGAGAAGGATCTATCCAGTACTTCTGTCAGGAAACAACAATGATTAAAATTCTCATTCAAAATCCAAGATGGCCATCGGTTGGACATTTCATTTATTGGTCCCAAAATTGATAATGTTATACAGAACCCAAGGGGGCAAAACCATAACATATGAAAAAAGATTCATTGTGTAATTTTCAAGAAATAGCAAATACAAGAATTATCTAAGAACGGACATTAGATAAAATGCATTTTGAAAAGCCCATTGTCTAATGATAAATGGAAGATTTTTTTTTTCAGTTTTCACACCCAGCTCAGCATGAATAAGTTTTATCCATTTTGTACAGTGCACCAAAATAGGGACAACACACGATCCTTCTTACCAGTCCAATATGTATCCAAACTGTAAACTAAACAGGACTAAACCATACAATGAACAAACGTCAGTTAACAGGACTAAACCATACAATGGACAAAAGTCAGTAAACAGGACTAAACCATACACTGGACAAAAGTCAGTAAACTAAACAGGACTAAACCATACATTGAACAAAGGTCAGTAAACAGGACTAAATCATACAATGAACAAAAGTCAGTAAACAGGACTAAACCATACAATGGACAAAAGTCAGTTAACAGGACTAAACCATACAATGGACAGTCAGTAAACTAAACAGGACTAAACCATACAATGAACAAAAGTCAGTAAACAGGACTAAACCATACAATGGACAGTCAGTAAACTAAACAGGACTAAACCATACATTGAACAAAAGTCAGTAAACAGGACTAAACCATACAATGAACAAAAGTCAGTAAACAGGACTAAACCATACACTGGACAGTCAGTAAACAGGACTAAACCATACACTGGACAGTCAGTAAACAGGACTAAACCATACACTGGACAGTCAGTAAACAGGACTAAACCATACACTGGACAGTCAGTAAACAGGACTAAACCATACACTGGACAAAGGTCAGTAAACAGGACTAAACCATACAATGGACAAAAGTCAGTAAACAGGACTAAACCATACACTGGACAAAAGTCAGTAAACTAAACAGGACTAAACCATACACTGGACAAAAGTCAGTTAACAGGACTAAACCATACACTGGACAAAGGTCAGTAAACAGGACTAAATCATACAATGAACAAAAGTCAGTAAACAGGACTAAACCATACAATGGACAAAAGTCAGTTAACAGGACTAAACCATACACTGGACAAAAGTCAGTAAACAGGACTAAACCATACAATGAACAAAAGTCAGTTAACTAAACAGGACTAAACCATACAATGGACAAAAGTCAGTTAACAGGACTAAACCATACACTGGACAAAAGTCAGTAAACAGGACTAAACCATACAATGGACAAAACCATAACAGGACTAAACCATACACTGGACAAAAGTCAGTAAACAGGACTAAACCATACACTGGACAAAAGTCAGTTAACTAAACAGGACTAAACCATACCATGGACAAAAGTCAGTTAACTAAACAGGACTAAACCACACAATGGACAAAAGTCAGTTAACTTAAAATGATGAAATTACTGAGAATCAATTAATTGTTTACCAATTTGTTAAATTGATAAAAATGAAGACTTTGTAGGTGACATCAATATATATATCTCAGAAACGGGTAACATGACAAGAGCAACTCTGTCGGATTATAGAAACCCAGAACAGGACAACAGGTAAGCCCCCCACAGACTGACTGCGTGCTCACATAGGTAGCAAGGCATTTTCACTCACTCAACAGCTGACTGCCAAAATATGCTGGAGATAACTTTTGTGTGCACTTTCCTTCTCAGCCTGATCACCTGGACAGGTAAGTTGACTTTTTACAGAAAATTCAAATATTTCTTTATTTTCTTTTATTTATTTTTTGTATTGTTTAATAGTGTACATGTTTTTTTTGTATAGACATCAATGATATTTGTCTGTGTGCCCTTGGTTTTGTGGACCTGTCATTGTAAAAGGACATTCAATTTATTGTATTAATAGGTAACATAAAATAAAAATGATTTATTCTTGTACATGTTAAATTTGTGTGGATAATTTTTCATCAAATATCATAATTCTGTCTAACAGAAAAAAAAAGAAACAAAAAATTTTACATAAAATTCTAAAATACTGTATAAATGGAAGTTATTATCTCCTTGTTCATTTATTTCATGAAAAAAACTTTACACAGATTTGATTTTGATAACTGGTAAATTCTTTTGACATATTCTACAATTAATAACTTTACTTATCATTTTGAAATTTTCATAGTTCAATAAATTTTCCCTTAAAGGGGTATTTTTCCTTTTCGGGTATTTAACTGTGCAAAACATTTGGAATAGCTTCTATCAACAAATTTTGTTCACTTAAAATGTCAGATTCTCTTCCTTTACAACATTTTCACATTTCTAAAATAATGCGAATCAAAATGTATTTCCTAATATCTTAAACCTCAAATGCACTTAATAAACTTATACTTACCTAAACTTTAAATATATTTGAGTAATGACGAACTTCACATACATTAACTTTAAGCAGGATATAAAAGTGTGGGTTTAGATAAACTGATACTGGCCATTAAAATCCATGAAAAATAGGTACTATATCTTTAAGATTCTTGTTTGATTCCTAAATACAGATCAATAAATGTATGATTCATCGTCATAGGCTCTTAAATACATTGGTAAATAAAACACAATGTAATCAGTACTACTCCTCAGATTTTTTTTAATGTTTACCAGAATTACAGCACACTTTCTTCAGTATGTCTGTAATACAAGGCATTAAGAGAGAGTCTCACCTTGTGTTGTGTTTCAGTTAATTAGTGTTTCCTTAAGGCCATCGTTGGGTCAGATATTACTTCCTTGTTACGTTTTATATTGTGTATTTTTTGTTGTAGAGTGATATGTGACACTTATATAAGATAGTTTATAATCGTACAAGGTGATACCACACCAGTCGTCTGTTAAATTATACAAGAAATATCTATACTAATGGAGGTACACTGCATCATAATCCTCCCCAACATTATACTCCCTTTCTTAATTTCATAACACGTATATCCTCGCTTTACTTGCACAAAAATGGATAGGAAATATTTCGTGCCGTAGAATGAAGCTTCTCATTCATGCATTTTCAATTTATCTTTTTTCCGTTTTTTCTTATCTATTATTTAAAAAAATTTGTTTACACTGGTGACAAATTGAACACCTATAACACCTATACCGTGAAAAGTCGCTCTGAAACAATAAAAGTAAAAAGAAGACTGAACATTTGATTGGCACCTGTGCATACATGCAGAATACAGGTAAGATAGATGTGTCCTGTTGGTACAGGCCAGATAGGACATCCATGTGACATTCTACTTAAGGAATTAGTTAATGTCTAAACATAGCACTGTCACCATTCTCCTTGTAGCTCCAACTACCATATGCACAGACTTGAGCGATAACGTGCCCTTAACTGCCATTTAAGATATATAGGCCTGAATTTATGTATGTATTATGACCATGCACATACCACTTAAATGTTAAATATCCCGAGGACTTACAATTTTGAATAACATAAGTCATCATTCAGTTGCAAGAAAGAGATTTGCCTTTTTTTAAAAACATATTTCATTTTTTTAAAATATTGAACTGAGTTTCTTAATCATGTCATGGGGTTCTTAATTATGTCAATACGGAGAATTTAATATGAATCCATGATAACATTTCATCTTACCAGAATCTTAACTTTTACTCCTAATTTTCAGGTAACATATGATTTTTTTTATTGATTTTAATTACAATATATGAATACATTATACTGTAGATAAAAGACAAGAAGAAAACACCTATGTGTTAATGAGTACAATGTAACTTAGGAAGGTCTATTTACCAACCATTAATATACTAAGATTGAGTTAACAGACTTTGTGATTTATCTTGTTAACATGACCAATATGAAAACTCGTAATCAATTTACAAGAGGTTAAATAAAACAATCTACTTTTATGACGTGTGAGATTCTAACAGCCTCCAGTCAGAATTTATGAATAAATAGTGTGAAAGTAATGTTTATGTCAGATGTCTGGGTTTATAGCTTTTGTGGTGTAAATGTATATTGTACAACACAGGATGGACACGAGATTGGTCCGAATGTTCCGTAGCCTTAGGGACCTGGGAAAGGCAAAACTAATTTATCTCATGTCCTTTTTATCTAATTTCTGTTAACTTCAGCTCGAGTGACTTTAATGACACTTTGATTGACGTGATTTTTTTCCAGAGGAGTTGTTGAAACCGTTGAGAATGATTCTGACAATGGCCGTTTCCACAAACTTAATATTAAAGTTCATCCCCTTTAATAAACAACCATCTTAATAAATTTAATTTGTTAAGATATTTTACAGACCAGCAGGATTCTCTTTATTCACATGGTGCAGAAATACATACTTTATAGTCACGAAACAGGACATCTCTATTTATGTTACATTTAACATAAATGTTTAAAAGTGAGCAGGTCTCAATGTGTGCACGTTACTTTGACATTTTTGTGGGATTGTCATCAATAATACACAGATTTTTATATTTGATATTTAAACTCCAGTAGGAGTGAAAATCCATCAATAACCTACCAGTGACGCTGAAGTCACACCCATCCTGATCTCAAAAAGCCAATATCATTTTAACAAAAGAATATATTTACATTGCGAGAAGTCCAGGTTTTCTACCTGTACATGTGAGTTGATTCATTTCTTTATGTCTTGTTATTCTGTATAATCTGTTATTGACTGTTACAGGTGCGTCAGACTGGTCCTACCATGGAAACAGAGGTAAGTATATATATATGTAGATAAAGCATGTTCTTCCACATCAATGGCTGGTCGGTAAAATCATTTTAATGTAAATACCAACTGCAATGATCCTATATATTGAGCTGTCACTACAGATGGGATGTATAAACAAACTTTGTTTGAGTATATATAAAGAATGAAAATTTGAAGTTCCTAATCCACCAAATTTGTATTAAACTCACTGGAGTGTCTTTTCATCCTCTATACAGAAAACTGTTATAAGATGTTATATTTTGTTCAGTGTAAATAGTTACAGATGTAATATAAGGTGTTATATTTTGTTCAGTGTAAATAGTTACAGATGTGGTATAAGGTGTTATATTTTGTTCAGTGTAAATAGTTACAGATGTGGTTTAAGGTGTTATATTTTGTTCAGTGTAAATAGTTACAGATGTAATATAAGGTGTTATATTTTGTTCAGTGTAAATAGTTACAGATGTAATATAAGGTGTTATATTTTGTTCAGTTTAAATAGTTACAGATGTGGTATAAGGTGTTATATTTTGTTCAGTGTAAATAGTTACAGATGTGGTATAAGGTGTTATATTTTGTTCAGTGTAAATAGTTACAGATGTGGTATAAGATGTTATATTTTGTTCAGTGTAAATAGTTACAGATGTGGTATAAGGTGTTATATTTTGTTCAGTGTAAATAGTTACAGATGTGGTATAAGGTGTTATATTTTGTTCAGTTTAAATAGTTACAGATGTAGTATAAGGTGTTATATTTTGTTCAGTGTAAATAGTTACAGATGTGAATGGGACCTCTATATATTTATTGATATTTCTCTATAAAATCACACAAAAATTAGTCATACACATTAACTGGTGCAAAATCATTCAACACTTAGTCTCTGTATTTATAGTAACACACTCTAAAATAAGTCACGCAAAAGAAACCAAACTATGTAGGCATGATCAATCTAGCATTGAAAGCATCAAATTGTGAATGAGGACCAATTGGATATGTTGGCTATGTATTGTCGTACAGAAGTGAACCTACTTCACATGTTATAGCCTCTATAGGGGTCTATGTAATGCTACCTTTCAAATAAAACATTTCAAATATTACAATTTTTACATGTCATTTACTCAACTGATGATAGAAACAGGAATCTTTATAAATCACCGGTGCAACAAAAGATTAATGAAATCTCCAAATCAAATTTGATTTTCAAGTATCTGTCTAAACAGCTACTTTCAAACTTGATTACGAAGTTCTGATCACAGTAAAATTATTTCATTTAGATATATAGCCTGTTAATGGTACTCAACAGTGCAGGTTTAAATAGACTCCGATGAATGCTACTTTATCAAAGACTGTTGCACATATTTTCTTGATAATTGGAAAAGAAGTCAGAAATGGTGTGATTCTCCCGTAGATTGATCTGACAGAAAAACCCAAAAGGTCCCTGACCTATACAAATCCTCACAGAAAGATTTATTCAGTTGCAGCCTTAGAGTTTTTTATGATCTTGTTTTAAATTGTTTGTAAATAGATAGCTTAAGGACACAGAGAGATGAAGTTCAGATACAAGCTCTTATTGTTACAGAATAAAAATCTTCAAAGTCTTGTTGTTGACAGAGTATCAACTTCGTCTTGTTAGATGTACCTGGAGATGTTAAACACAAGAATAACATGTAATTATATACCTCACATGTTGACACTGTTCCAGTTCATCAGGATAGAACAAATTTGTACTTTAAGAGAAATTAAGTATTACAGGAAGCTTCGTGTAGACTTCACCCAAACTTTAACATGACATAATTAATTAATTAACAATAAAATGTCGGTGAAATTCAGAATCTGAAACGTGTTAAAATGACCATACATAGATATAAATATATATATATATATTCCAGCTTTGGTTATGACAGCTTAAAGTCTTCAAGAGAAAGCAACACTGAGCTAAATGGAAAACTTAATCTAACCCAATTGATTAACAATGACTAATTTACAATAAAATCTTGTTTATATCAATATATACATCACACTTGTATATATAAGTTTTCATGAGAACATCCACCAACCCCCATCCCCTAAGTGAACACTACCTTGTGATACATATTGGTGTCACACCCCAGTAAACACAGCTACCCTGTGATACATATTGGTGTCACACCACAGTGAACACAGCTACCCTGTGATACCTATTGGTGTCATATCCTAGTGAAAACAGATACCATGTGATACATATTGGTGTTACACCCCAGTGAACACAGCTGCCCTGTGATACATATTGGTGTCACACCCTAGTGAACACAGCTACCCTGTGATACCACTGTTGGTGTTACACCCTAGTGAACTCAACTACCCTATGATACTTATTGGTGTCAAACCCTAGTGAACACAGCTAATCTGTGATACATATTGGTGTCACAACCCAGTAAACACAACTACCCTGTGATACCACTGTTGGTGTCACATTCCAGTGAAGACAACAGTTCTATGATACCTTATTCCTTGAATAAAAAAAGGGGGGGGGGTGGGGGGTGGGGGGTGGGAATGAGGATTGTATGATCAGAAAATTCTTGGAAGACTGCAACCTACACTTAAAATATGCTTGTAATACATTTACACACCATGCATAAGACAAGTGGTGTTTGGATTTCTGATTCACAAGCAAACTCCATATGAAAATTTTGATAAAATACTAACTTAAATTACCATCACCTTTTGAATATTATGCTTGGATTACCAATTATAAACATGAGATTATCCATAGATTTTTAATATAGCTTCATTTCTTCAATCCTGTTTATTTCTAGGGGTCTCTGTGGTTGTGTTCCAATAGGAAAATCCTCAGTTAGATCCTTAAAACTCAGGAATGTTGATAAGTTACTATCTGTGACAAACCATTATAAAATTCCTCCAAAGTCCCGGTAGCCAGGGTCAAGCAGTCAGTTGTTTGTGCCAAATCAAACAAATCAGACTATGGTCTAGATTTCTGGACTTGAAGAACTGTAGCTGTTATATTGGATCAGAGATAAAGTTCATTTCATAACTGATGGTGTTATACCTGGACCAGATCTAGTTCACTGAATTACCAGTAGTACTTTATCACTTTTTTAATTTTTAATTAATTGTTAATTTTACAAATTCAGTAAAACTTTCTATTAAAAATTACAATATGTCAAATGAAATTTTATACTATGCATAATGCATTGTATATCTAGATAAAGTAATCAAATAAAGGAAATCTTTCATGGATTCATTTAAGTCAAAGCCAACTATTTAATATTAAGATAACAATAGGACGAAAGCTGTAGATTTAAACTTTGATTGTGAAATCTAATATGTATTATGGATTACCTCCCCTTAGAGCATGTTACCTAACTTCATTGCAGTGACAAACCACAGGTAGAGAGATGCTAGACAGATATGTCTGGCTGTCTACCTCAACACGTACTGTCTGTCTGACAATGACATAGTACATAACTCAAGCAAAGT
The DNA here is from genome assembly GCF_031769215.1 of Ylistrum balloti. Classification (NCBI taxonomy): domain Eukaryota; kingdom Metazoa; phylum Mollusca; class Bivalvia; order Pectinida; family Pectinidae; genus Ylistrum; species Ylistrum balloti. The sequence goes on along the minus strand of NW_026782467.1, from coordinate 13,662 downwards.
ATTCTCACAGTCATCTTAACTTTGAAAAAAACTCAACCTAGTTTTTGATATGTAATGCTGAAAAAATAACAAATATCTCTAGATGTCAACTAATTCAAAATTTTCTGTTGGTTGCCAAATTGTATATATGTCAATCAGAAAAACACTTATCTAGGGAAAAGGTAGGATTCCACATAGTTATACAGCGGTATGTGCACAGGAGTCTATTCAGGTAATTAATTAGTGTCAGATTTCAAAATTCATTTGAATGGGGACATATTAATAAAGTGACATTTTTGTACTAATTGACCTTGATGTTCTTGTGTGACTTTCAGGGACACATGAATGGGACAAGCTGTTCCCTGGAGCATGCGCGGGGAAACACCAGTCACCCATCAACATTATAACTAGGAAAACTACCTACAATGACAAACTCAGTGATTTCGCTCTGTTTCACGACCCACCGAAAGACGGGTCAAAGTTCAACATACTTAACAATGGACATGCTGGTTAGTATTAGGCAATAGGCCCAACCTACATCAAATGGAGTTTCAGTATAAAAATTTGTTGTCCTGTAATAAGCACATCGCCCTTGAATTTACAGATAATGTAATGGTTGCTTGGGCTTGTATAGAAATCTGATAACCAACATTAAAGCTGTATAGGTATATGCTACATAATACTTATTACTAATTATAAGTAAATATTTTATCAAACCCTTAAAAGAGAATATGCCATTGTCAGAAACATAAATCCTTCAAAAGTCTAACATTAAAGTAAGTTTTATTTAAAACAGATTGCATAATAAAGCCCATTTATATAAGCTAAGCTTCCAGGAACCTGACCTCTATCCTTCACCTGTTGATATCTGTTGTCTCTGTTATCAGTACAGGTAAACCTGTTTGGGCCATTCTTTGTGGCTAACGGTGGCCTCCCATCCATCTATACCACGGCCCAATTCCACTTCCACTGGGGCCATGCAAACCACCATGGATCCGAGCATTACATCAATGGTCGCGCCAGTCCTATAGAGGTATATATGTGTAGGATTCGTTGTTTGTGTATTTCTGATTATATATGTCTATAATACTATGTCTGCATAACTTTTGTTAAATCCATAAGAAATAAATAGAAAAGTGCTGGGATCCAACAATCATATATGTTGTCTATTTGTTTTCCTTCAACTTTGGTAAATCTGTTGTTCCAGTTCAATAACAATTACTATAACTTTAGTATGCAAAAACAGTACCAGTACCCATGTTTTTAGCACAAAAAACAAAAAATTCAAATATCCTGCTCTTACTATAGCCCAGTGAGCTGTTATAACAGAGAGAGAGAGAGAGAGAGAGAGAGAGAGAGAGAGAGAGAGAGAGAGAGAGAGAGAGAGAGAGAGAGAGAGAGAGAGAGAGAGAGAGAGAGAGAGAGAGAGAGAGAGAGAGAGAGAGAGAGAGAGAGAGAGAGAGAGAGAGAGAGAGAGAGAGAGAGAGAGAGAGAGAGAGAGAGAGAGAGAGAGAGAGAGAGAGAGAGAGAGAGACAGAGACAGAGAGAGAGAGAGAGAGAGACAGAGAGAGACAGAGAGACAGAGAGAGAGACAGAGAGAGAGAGACAAAGAGAGAGTGATCTCCCTTCCTCGTTCCTTATGGTGCTCACTGGCAGCTGATTCTCTACAACACAGTCCTGTTCAACCTCTGTCAGCCATTTAGATCATTAGAACCTTTGATACACTCACTGTCAGAACATTTATTATCTCAGAGGTACAAGAGTTGTCTTTCTTGCCACAGCTACACATAGTGAACTATGATTCCGAGACCTATGATACTATTGCTGATGCTATGGTGAAGCACCAGGGGTTAGCAGTATTAGGAGTTATGTTTGAGGTAAGTTCTTTTCTTTTTATATTTTTTCTCATCCAAGAGAATGACCTATATAATCCCCTTTCTTTCCTAAGCCCCTACCAACAAAACTCAAATGTTGACCATCATTGGTCCTCTTTCCCACATTTCTTCAGGGTTGTAATATGGTTAGTGTCTTAAATATTCCAGGTCAATCAAAATTTATTGCAACATTTCATAAGGTACACATAATATTTCAGATAAAACAAAAAAGCTGCTCTACAAAATTCTCCCAATATCAGCCAGCTTACTAAATGTGAAGTTCTTTCTGACATATCTGACTAAATGCAGCACCAATCACAATGATTGACCCATCATAGTGAAAGTCTCTGTCATATAATGTCAGACTGACCTAATATTAATTTTATTTCCTACAGATTAGTGAGCGAGACAACCCAGCCCTCACACCAATCATTGATGCCTTGGATATGATCCAGGATCCAGGTATATAACGGGAAACACCATCAGATAAAGGAATATTGACACAATACTTATACAATCCATACTTACCAACCGAAACTTACACAATAGGGATATATTGACAGGAAACTTACACGATAGGGATATATTGACAGGAAACTTACACAATAGGGATATATTGACAGGAAACTTACACAATAGAGGTATATTGACAGGAAACTAACACAATAGGGATATATTGACAGGAAACTTACACAATAGGGATATATTGACAGGAAACTTACACAATAGAGGTATATTGACAGGAAACTAACACAATAGGGATATATTGACAGGAAACTTACACAATAGGGATATATTGACAGGAAACTTACACAATAGGGATATATTGACAGGTAACTAACACAATAGGGATATATTGACAGGAAACTAACACAATAGGGATATATTGACAGGAAACTAACACAATAGGGATATATTGACAGGAAACTAACACAATAGGGAGATATTGACAGGAAACTTACAAAATAGGGACATATTGACACCATGCTTAATACTCAATGGGAAATTATTGAAACAATATTTAGATAATTACAATTATTGCTGCATTATTGATAAAAAAAACTTCCACAAAGTTCAATTATAGTGATCAATTCCTCATATTTCAACTTTCACTCATTTTTCAATCTGCTCTGTAAACAGGGTGAATGTTTAAGAGAAGCTTCAGTTTTATATTTTGGGCTGTACATAAGGGGGAATTAAACATTGGTAAAAAAAGTGAAGGTGAAAGAGAGCCTGTTTAAATATTTCCCTGTGTGCTGTAGATGTTTACAGTCAAATTTAGAATGAAGTATATTTACTTTTTATTTAAGATATCAATATGGAGGTAGAGATTCCAGCCACAAGATTGCGTGATTTCTTGCCAGAAGACACCAGTAAATATTATCGTTACAATGGGTCTCTGACCACACCGGGCTGCTTCGAAAGTGTCATCTGGACAATATTTGAAGATAAACAGACCATTTCGTTTAAACAGGTAAGCAAAATTTCATTTAGAAGCAGTTCTATAAACATAATCTCATTAAGACATGTAAAAATTGAATTGTCAAAGAAAGGTAAGTAGGACATAATCACATTTACACAGGTAAGTAGTTATACAGACATAATCACATTTACACAGATAAGTAGTTTTTATTCTCTAGCTAGTTCTTATTCTCTAGCTAGTTCTTATTCTCTAGCTAGTTCTTATGCTCCTAGCTAGTTCTTACTCTCTAGCTAGTTCTTATTCTCCTAGCTAGTTCTTATTCTCTAGCTAGTATCTTATTCTCCTAGCTAGTGCTTATTCTCCTAGCTAGTTCTTATTCTCCTAGCTAGTGCTTATTCTCCTAGCTAGTTCTTATTCTCCTAGCTAGTTTTTATTCTCCTAGCTAGTTTCTTATTCTCCTAGCTAGTTCTCATTCCCCTAGCTAGTTCTTATTCTCTAGCTAGTTCTTATTCTCCTAGCTAGTTCTTACTCTCTAGCTAGTTCTTATTCTCTAGCTAGTTCTTATTCTCCTAGCTAGTTCTTATTCTCCTAGCTAGTTCTTATTCTCTAGCTAGTATCTTATTCTCCTAGCTAGTTCTTACTCTCCTAGCTAGTGCTTATTCTCCTAGCTAGTTCTTATTCTCCTAGCTAGTTCTTATTCTCTAGCTAGTATCTTATTCTCCTAGCTAGTTCTTATTCTCCTAGCTAGTTCTTATTCTCTAGCTAGTTCTTATGCTCCTAGCTAGTTCTTATTCTCTAGCTAGTTCTTATTCTCTAGCTAGTTCTTATTCTCCTAGCTAGTGCTTATTCTCCTAGCTAGTTCTTATTCTCCTAGCTAGTTCTTATTCTCCTAGCTAGTTCTTATTCTCTAGCTAGTTCTTATTCTCTAGCTAGTTCTTATTCTCCTAGCTAGTTCTTATTCTCTAGCTAGTTCTTATTCTCCTAGCTAGTGCTTATTCTCCTAGCTAGTTCTTATTCTCCTAGCTAGTGCTTATTCTCCTAGCTAGTTCTTATTCTCCTAGCTAGTGCTTATTCTCCTAGCTAGTTCTTATTCTCCTAGCTAGTTCTTATTCTCCTAGCTAGTGCTTATTCTCCTAGCTAGTGCTTATTCTCCTAGCTAGTTCTTATTCTCCTAGCTAGTGCTTATTCTCCTAGCTAGTTCTTATTCTCCTAGCTAGTGCTTATTCTCCTAGCTAGTTCTTATTCTCCTAGCTAGTGCTTATTCTCCTAGCTAGTTCTTATTCTCTAGCTAGTTCTTATTCTCCTAGCTAGTTCTTATTCTCTAGCTAGTGCTTATTCTCCTAGCTAGTTCTTATTCTCTAGCTAGTTCTTATTCTCCTAGCTAGTTCTTATTCTCTAGCTAGTTCTTATTCTCCTAGCTAGTTCTTATTCTCCTAGCTAGTGCTTATTCTCCTAGCTAGTTCTTATTCTCTAGCTAGTTCTTATTCTCCTAGCTAGTTCTTATTCTCTAGCTAGTGCTTATTCTCCTAGCTAGTTCTTATTCTCTAGCTAGTGCTTATTCTCCTAGCTAGTTCTTATTCTCTAGCTAGTTCTTATTCTCTAGCTAGTGCTTATTCTCCTAGCTAGTTCTTATTCTCTAGCTAGTGCTTATTCTCCTAGCTAGTTCTTATTCTCTAGCTAGTTCTTATTCTCCTAGCTAGTTCTTATTCTCTAGCTAGTGCTTATTCTCCTAGCTAGTTCTTATTCTCTAGCTAGTGCTTATTCTCCTAGCTAGTTCTTATTCTCTAGCTAGTTCTTATTCTCCTAGCTAGTTCTTATTCTCTAGCTAGTGCTTATTCTCCTAGCTAGTTCTTATTCTCTAGCTAGTGCTTATTCTCCTAGCTAGTTCTTATTCTCTAGCTAGTTCTTATTCTCCTTGCTAGTTCTTATTCTCCTAGCTAGTGCTTATTCTCCTAGCTAGTTCTTATTCTCTAGCTAGTTCTTATTCTCTAGCTAGTGCTTATTCTCCTAGCTAGTTCTTATTCTCTAGCTAGTGCTTATTCTCCTAGCTAGTGCTTATTCTCCTAGCTAGTTCTTATTCTCCTAGCTAGTGCTTATTCTCTAGCTAGTGCTTATTCTCCTAGCTAGTTCTTATTCTCCTAGCTAGTGCTTATTCTCTAGCTAGTTCTTATTCTCTAGCTAGTTCTTATTCTCTAGCTACTTCTTATTCTCTAGCTAGTTCTTATTCTCTAGCTAGTGCTTATTCTCTAGCTAGTTCTTATTCTCCTAGCTAGTTCTTATTCTCCTAGCTAGTTCTTATTCTCTAGCTAGTTCTTATTCTCTAGCTAGTTCTTATTCTCTAGCTAGTTCTTATTGTTCTTATTCTCTAGCTAGTTCTTATTCTCTAGCTAGTGCTTATTCTCCTAGCTAGTTCTTATTCTCTAGCTAGTTCTTATTCTCCTAGCTAGTTCTTATTCTCTAGCTAGTTCTTATTCTCCTAGCTAGTTCTTATTCTCCTAGCTAGTTCTTATTCTCTAGCAAGTTCTTATTCTCCTAGCTAGTGTTTATTCTCCTAGCTAGTTGTTATTCTCCTAGCTAGTTCTTATTCTCCTAGCTAGTGCTTATTCTCCTAGCTAGTTCTTATTCTCCTAGCTAGTTCTTATTTTCTAGCTAGTTCTCATTCTCCTAGCTAGTTCTCATTCTCCTAGCTAGTTCTTATTCTCTAGCTAGTTCTTATTCTCCTAGCTAGTTCTTATTCTCCTAGCTAGTTCTCATTCTCTAGCTAGTTCTCATTCTCCTAGCTAGTTCTCATTCTCCTAGCTAGTGCTTATTCTCCAAGCTAGTTCTTATTCTCCTAGCTAGTGCTTATTCTCCTAGCTAGTTCTTATTCTCCTAGCTATTTCTCATTCTCCTAGCTAGTTCTCATTCTCCTAGCTAGTGCTTATTCTCCAAGCTAGTTCTTATTCTCCTAGCTAGTGCTTATTCTCCTAGCTAGTTCTCATTCTCTAGCTAGTTCTCATTCTCCTAGCTAGTTCTCATTCTCCTAGCTAGTGCTTATTCTCCAAGCTAGTTCTTATTCTCTAGTTAGTTCTTATTCTCCTAGCTAGTTCTTATTCTCCTAGCTAGTTCTTATGCTCCTAGCTAGTTCTTATTCTCCTAGCTAGTTCTTATTCTCCTAGCTAGTTCTTATTCTCTAGCTAGTTCTTATTCTCCTAGCTAGTTCTTATTCTCTAGCTAGTTCTTATTCTCTAGCTAGTTTTTATTCTCCTAGCTAGTTCTTATTCTCCTAGCTAGTTCTCATTCTCTAGCTAGTTCTCATTCCCCTAGCTAGTTCTCATTCTCCTAGCTAGTGCTTATTCTCCTAGCTAGTGCTTATTCTCCTAGCTAGTTCTTATTCTCCTAGCCATCACATTTTTATTCATCTATAGCTAGCATATTCTTTAAGAAATGAGTTCCTAGCAGTCAAAATTAATAATTACAGGCTATTCACATAATTTTATTATGGAATTCAATATGTAAATCTTGATATTAATTTCAGCTCTCAAAGTTTAGAAATTTGTTGGAAAAGAAACACAGGAAGCATGGTGGTCATTCTCGTAGAAGCCGAAGACATATGAAGCGAGGCTCAGCGGCAGCTCTTGATGAGGCTGGAATCAAAGGCAACATTGCAGAGGAGCTGGAACTAGAGGCAGCACTGAAACGTGAATTAGCAACTCACACTGATGAACCACATCACCAGGATCCAGTTGGTCATGCAAACATTGGAGAAACACCAACCAAATTTCAGTTATATGATGAAGAAGTTCCTAAAGAGGCTCAGACTGATACAGAGATGAAACCAACTACTGAAGACCATGAGGATCATGATGAGGAAGCTACCCCCGCGCCAAAACCAAACCATCATCATCATCCAGACCATCACCATGGAAATAGTGCTGGTACAGAGATTGAGGTGGAAGAAGTAGAAATGATACAGGAATACCTTGTAAACAACTTTAGGCCAGTTCAGCCCCTAAACGGTCGTATTATTCAACGCAGTTTTGAATTTGAAGATGTCAGAGTTCGCCAAATTCATGGATCCACTCGATCTCGAAATTACAACAGTTATGAAGTACACAATGCTGGAAACCCATTACACATATCACATGTAGTCATTCTTGTGTCAGCCATATTGTCCGTTATCATGTATCTATAAATGCGTACAGAAATGTGTGAATACATCCTCTAACTATACAACCCTAGAAGACTATAGTGGACCTTTATACAGCTGTGTTGACTGTAGCAGGAAATATATCATCATACTTTGCAGCTACCACATCCATCATCATCCATGTCAAGTTCTTTTATACATTTGAAGGAAATAATTGTTTTATTTTAAAAATTGTATCAATACCTGATGTCTGCAATTATATAATTATCCTCGTCCAAAGGGTTATGATTACCTATCTGTAATTTGATCATGGATAACTGTGGCTAATACATAAATAGTCAGAACCCTTTGGACTAAAATGATCCATGTCAAGTTTTCTCATAATGTACCAATAGATAGAAACCTGTTTACTTCTATAATCAGTGAGGATGGGAGTGAAAGGATAAAGAACAGATATATATACATGTATATATTTTGTTTATATGTGTCAGCTAGTGTTTAATGTATCATGTAAGCATATTTTTTACATTGAAGGAATATAAACACTTTAATGCTATGGTAGTACAATACTCGCAGGGGTGTGACACAATATATTAACAGGTCTGTATAATACATATACAAACCATGGGGTGGGATATTTAATAAAAGGTGACAAGTCCCTGTGATTGGACTGACATGCATTGTGAATACTGACACAGTGATGTTACAGTTAAGTGTAAATATTTATAATTGGTAGTTTCATTATTTGATATTCAGCATAGTGAATAATATAGATAAGTTGAAGAGCCTAACCTTACATAATTAGCAATTGTGGCGGAGAAAGCTTGTCAACAAAGAATTTAATTAGCAATATAAAGGAATGTTTATTTCTTAAGTTATACATTAAGAAGGGATTATTTTAACATGACTTTTAAATTTAGCCAGCTAAAAAGAAATTTGAGAATTAAAGTTTTATTAGTCTCCAATGAAGTTAAAATGATTTCATTGTCATTGTGATCACGTAACCAAGACTTTGTGAAAATAAAAAAGAATCTACTGAGCTATTATGTTGAAATCTTTCATTTTCATCACGACAAATTGCAAACCTAATAATGACACAACTGTAATATTAAACAGCTACCAGTGTCTGACTTACACAGTGTGAGACCTCATTAACAGCATAGAAACAGAATTTTTGTATGTAAAACAGGGACCATGACAGTAATCAAATTGTGAACTTTTATATCTAATTAGCAATACCATGTGTCCATTGAGACACAAAATAGTATCAACATCACCATGGAACCTCTGCTGTATCATTACACATAAAAGTAGACCTACACTTCCTACACATTATCTTTTGTGGTTTTCTTTTATAAAATATAATGTATCATGATGTTTTCATAAGCTAACCACTTTAATTAACATACAGAAACCAGAGTACTCAGAATAAACTAACATGTAACACAATCACAGAATTGTTGAACATCTGATTGGAGGACTGATAAATCTCAATCAGCTGTTTCATAATTAGTGTACATTAAGTTATAGTGTTCTAATGAGTCTACCACTTTTTGAGTTGATTAACAAATGAAGTTTCAGCACTACCTTGAGATGATTCTCTAGGTGAATTAACATAAGGGAGGTAACTCCCATTGTTACTCAGGATAAGTTAATAGAATTCCACAAGCTGGTAGGTATATATTTATCAGTATCATTCTTTCTTTATCTGAAAATTAAAATTTATGTAAATATGAATCTTATAATAACAAATAAATAAACCAACTTACACATATTTACATACTTAAATTCAATATCTATTTATCTATCTATTTATTCCTTGTTCTATTTAACAAGCTGAATTCAGCAGGTGAGACAAAATAGGAAAGTGAGTAAAATGGAATAACATTAAGTGAATGTAAAGAGAAGAAGGGGGATGGGATAGGGGTATAGAGATCAATTTAAAAGTAGTGGTGGTGGTGGTGGTGGTGGTGGGGGGGGGGGGGGGGGGGGGGGGGGAGTCAATTGATAACGTTACACCACATCACATTCTCAGGTCATCACTTTTACAACAAATTTATAACAGTACAAGGTCATCATTAAAATAAACAGCTGACAACTGAAATATACAAACCATGCAGCAAAACATAGAAAGAAATGAAATCAACAGCATCATCTGTTACAAGGACACATGACTTAATGATATTAACGCCAGACAAACAATAACATATACATAAATTTGCTGGTAACACTTATGGAAATGGTTTGAGATTCAGTGACCCTGAGGATGATCAATTCAGTGCATCCATAAGATGTCTGTTTAAGTCAGACAAAAGATGTCACAGATATCATATAAATATTTCCAAGTGTCATCAGAAAGAAGATTTAGTTATAGTGTGATGTGAACCAGGGACGCCAATCTCAACAGCATGGCTGGCTTCCTCTCACCTCTGTAAAGATAACCTCCAGGCAAATGTCTTTCAGTATCTGTTTTACCACGGGTTCTTGAATTCATATGTTTGGAACCATTGAGTTCTATAATGGTCATACTGTGTAAGATTTAGCAAAGTAACAAATATAAGATAAAACTACAAGACTCTGACAAGGGTAACATTATGTAGTCTAGCTTTACCAGACCAAATAAAGACATCTACGTATTCTCTACCAACCATACCTGTTTGACTCATGTCAGAAATTCAAACTTAACCAAAATCACATAAAGTTTCCTTCTACAGATTAACTTAGCCTTTAATAAAAAAAAAAGGAAATAATTTGTCAAGTTATACAGCATGGATGACCTTTTCTCTCAACAACCGACTCTAAAATCAGTCATGCCAGACAAATTCATATCCCATCACTGTAAGCTAGGCTGAGTTGTTTTCAACCATCATGCAAATGGAGACTTTGGATTTAGCCACATTCATTGATAGGTATATCTTAATAGAACTGATTCTCGTATACATTGATTCTGTATACACATTGATAGGTATATCTTAATAGAACTGATTCTGTGTTCACATTGATTCTGTATACACATGGATAGGTATATCTTAATAGAACTGATTCTGTGTTCACATTGATTCTGTATACACATTGATAGGTATATCTTAATAGAACTGATTCTGTATACACATTGATAGGTATATCTTAATAGAACTGATTCTGTATACACATTGATAGGTATATCTTAATAGAACTGATTCTGTATACACATTGATATCTTAATAGAACTGATTCTGTATACACATTGTAGGTATATCTTAATAGAACTGATATACACATCTTAATAGAACTGATTCTGTATACACATTGATAGGTATATCTTAATAGAACTGACTTAATAGAACTGATTCTGTATACACATTGATAGGTATATCTTAATAGCACTGATTCTGTATACACATTGATAGGTATATCTTAATAGAACTGATTGTATACACATGTAGGTATACATTGATAGGTATATCTTAATAGAACTGATTCTGTATACACATTGATATCTTAATAGAACTGATTCTGTATAGGTATATCTTAATAGAACTGATTCTGTATACACATTGATGATATCACATAATAGTATATCTTAATAGAACATATATCTTAATAGATGATTCTGTATACACATTGATATGTATACACATTGATAGGTATATCTTAATAGAACTGATTCTGTATACACATTGATAGGTATATCTTAATAGAACTGATTCTGTATACACATTGATTCTGTATACACATTGATAGGTATATCTTAATAGAACTGATATACACATTGATAGGTATATCTTAATAGCACTGATTCTGTGTACACATTGATAGGTATATCTTAATAGAATTGATTCTGTATACACATTGATGTGCATATCCTAATAGAACTGATTCTGTATACACATTGATTCTGTATACACATTGATAGGCATATCTTAATAGAACTGATTCTGTATACACATTGATAGGTATATCTTAATAGAACTGATTCTGTATACACATTGATAGGTATATCTTAATAGAACTGATTCTGTATACACATTGATAGGTATATCTTAATAGAACTCTGTATACACATTGATAGGTATATCTTAATAGAACTGATTCTGTATACACATTGATAGGTATATCTTAATAGAACTGATTCTGTATACACATTGATAGGTATATCTTAATAGAACTGATTCTGTATACACATTGATTCTGTATACACATTGATAGGTATATCTTAATAGAACTGATTCTGTATACACAATGATAGGTATATCTTAATAGAACTGATTCTGTATACACATTGATTCTGTATACACATTGATAGGTATATCTTAATAGAACTGATTCTGTGTACACATGGATAGGTATATCTTAATAGCACTGATTCTGTTTACACATTGAGAGGTATATCTTAATAGAACTGATTCTGTATACACATTGATAGGTATATCTTAATAAAACTGATTCTGTATACACATTGATAGGTATATCTTAATAGCACTGATTCTGTATACACATTGATAGGTATATCTTAATAGAACTGATTCTGTATACACATTGATAGGTATATCTTAATAGAACTGATTCTGTATACACATTGATAGGTATATCTTAATAGAACTGATTCTGTATACACATTGATAGGTATATCTTAATAGAACTGATTCTGTATACACAATGATAGGTATATCTTAATAGAACTGATTCTGTATACATAGGTATATCTTAATAGATTGATTCTGTATATATCTTAATAGAACTGATTCTGTATACACATTGATAGGTATATCTTAATTAATAGGTATATCTTGATAGAACATGTGTATACACATTGATAGTTATATCTTAATAGAACTGATTCTGTATACACATTGATAGGTATATCTTAATAGAACTGATTCTGTATACACATTGATAGGTATATCTTAATAGAACTGATTCTGTATACACATTGATATCTTAATAGAACTGATTCTGTATACACATTGATAGGTATATCTTAATAGAACTGATTCTGTATACACATTGATTCTGTATACACATTGATAGGTATATCTTAATAGAACAGATTCTGTATACACATTGATTCTGTATACACATTGATAGGTATATCTTAATAGAACTGATTCTGTATACACATTGATAGGTATATCTTAATAGAATTCTGTATACACATTGATAGGTATATCTTAATAGAACTGATTCTGTATACACATTGATAGGTATATCTTAATAGGTATATCTTAATAGAACTGATTCTGTATACACATTGATAGGTATATCTTAATAGTATATACATACACATTGATAGGTATATCTTAATAGAACTGATTCTGTATACACATTGATAGGTATATCTTAATAGAACTGATTCTGTATACACATTGATAGGTATATCTTAATAGAACTGATTCTGTATACACATTGATAGGTATATCTTAATAGAACTGATTCTGTATACACATTGATTCTGTATACACATTGATAGGTATATCTTAATAGAACTGATTCTGTATACACATTGATAGGTATATCTTAATAGAACTGATTCTGTATACACATTGATAGGTATATCTTAATAGCATTCTGTATACACATTGATAGGTATATCTTAATAGAACTGATTCTGTATACACATTGATAGGTATATCTAAATAGAACTGATTCTGTATACACATTGATAGGTATATCTTAATAGAACAGATTCTGTATACACATTGATAGGTATATCTTAATAGAACTGATTCTGTATACACATTGATAGGTATATCTGGTATATCTTAATAGAACTGATTCTGTATACACATTGATAGGTATATCTGTATACACATTGATAGGTATACTGATTCTGTATACACATTGATAGGTATATCTTAATAGCACTGATTCTGTGTACACATTGATAGGTATATCTTAATAGATAGATTCTGATTCACATGTATACACATTGATAGGTATATCTTAATAGAACTGATTCTGTATACACATTGATAGGTATATCTTAATAGAACTAATTCTGTATACACATTGATAGGTATATCTTAATAGAACTAATTCTGTATACACATTGATAGGTATATCTTAACAGAACTGATTCTGTATACACATTGATAGGTATATCTTAATAGAACTGATTCTGTATACACATTGATAGGTATATCCTAATAGAACTGATTCTGTATACACATTGATAGGTATATCTTAATAGAACTGATTCTGTATACACATTGATAGGTATATCTTAATGAAACTGATTCTGTATACACATTGATAGGTATATCTTAATAGAACTGATT